>NC_056749.1:361227647-361352647 GCF_019279795.1 Protopterus annectens
ATGTTTTGAAGGCCTCTTTTGCTGAAACAGGTAAGTGCAGTTGTATTAGTGTATGTGTGTGTGTGTGTGTGTGTGTGTGTGTGTGTGTGTGTGTGTGTGTGTGTGTGTATGTGTGCATCTGTACATGCGTATGTGTGTGTTTGAATGCTGTAGGTACCTGAGCTGTCTTGTGCAATGGCAGTGTTAAGGAAAGGGCTTTTCTAATTTAAGAATTTAGGTTAGGGTCAGAAGCAGTGACAGGATTAGGGGTAGCAGGTATTACAAAGGTGATTCAGGGGACAAAGAACACAAGCATCATAGGGATTACCAGCCCATGTAGTTCAAGGAGTGACCAACAGTTTTGAATGAGTTTCTTGAGAATCTGAGGAACAATTCCATCATGCAGGATGATTAGGTGGAGAACAAAGAATTATATATTGCTGCAACAGAGGTATTGTGCATTGGAGGTTATTTGAGATGGAAATGATTTACAGCCCCTCAGCACAAAGAATAGAATCAAGGGCTCATATTAAATATAATAACCATTCTTGAGCAAACCCCATTTAGGCATAAATCAAAGTCTGGGGGCAAGATTTAGACAGCAGAAAAGCAGAGTTCCACACAGACAACCAAGAAGTGGTGACATATATGAGCAATGATTTGAGGCCCATGCATAAAAAATGTTTTTGAGAATATTGCTTGATTGATTGTACCTGAAGAATGTTTAGTGATTCCAGTATCATATGATTAAAAATAATTCCTAGGCTTATCTGAGAAAAAGTTTTAGTCATTGAGTGATGGAGGTTACTAAGAAGTGCATAAATAAATCAGTACATTAGCAGCCACTGGACAGGTGGTAAAAGACAAGCTCAAGACTGGTCTTCAACTGAAATAATGGGGCCCAGTGGGTATAAATAATGGGTTAAGTGAAGTTGGCTGATTTAAAATTATGAAACATTGGCAAAATTATCATGCATTAAGTAGAGTGGGAGATGCTACATGAGGCTAGTGGTATGGCAAGCAGTTTAGGATGCCCTTAATAGAACTGGGTTAGGTTACGCATGTTGTTCCCACTCAGTAAGTAAATTAATGGACATATCTCTCAGTATTGACAACCTGGAAGTAGTTGCTGACAACATATTTCTAAGAATATGGATGATAAGCTAGGACAAATTGGTAGTATTGTAAGCCAGCCAAGGCACGGCAAGTCTAGTGTCAGGAAAATTTAGCTAAATAACTAAATATTTTAGTTAGTGTAAAATGTGGACTATAATGAAAGAGAAAAGAAAGTTGAGGGATGCTAAGTAATTCAAGAAAGAAAAAGTTAATAGTTGAATCTGATTGAAGTTGGAAATATACAATCTGAAGAATGTTGCACTTGTCAGCACTTAAGCAATATAGTATGGGAAGAAATAGACAGAGAATTGTTATGGCTAGGTTTGTAAAGGCCCTAGGGCCAATAGCCTAGTACCAGCCTATGAACCTATGAACCTATATATGCAATTGGATAAAGTTTGTATTCTGCCACTTAGCTGATAACAAACTGGTCTACTGGCACTAATTGAAGAGGTGGTTATTTTATGATAGATAGATAAACAAAAGATAAGTTATTAACATACAGTACTATGTTTGCCTTCTCCTCTCCTTTCCACTTTGGTCATTCTACTTTGCTGAAAAGGTTTGCGTAGGAGGTGTAAGGTGAGTAAGAAAGTGATGTCCTGGGGTCAGAAAGGTATGGATGAGGTGTCAGTCAGGATCAGGATGATGGAACAGCTATCAAGGAAGAATGAGTGGACACTGAGGTATAAAACATCAAGTACATGAACAAGTCAACACTATTTTACTGTATTTTCAGTAAAGCAAACAAACCTTACCTTTCAATCCCATAATGAGTAAAAAAAATCCAAGCTCGTGATTTGGGTATGACTGTAGAGTAAGATAGATGGCTCTGGATAATAAGTTAAGTTAATACAGTTGGTTTAAAATTAGGTGAAATTGTGTCATTACAGTGAAGTATGCAGAATGGGAGACACCTCACTAAGCCACTGATCTGGAAATTTTTCAGTAATGCTGCCACTGTGCATTTTGTGGACAAAGATAACAGTGGGATGCTCCATGGGAAATATGAGTGAAGGAAGAAAGTCTCTTACACTAGAGAAGTAAGTCAATGGACATGTCTGTCAACAGTGGCTACCTGAAATTAATCAGAAGATCCCTGTTATTGAGAATACAGATGACTGCTCAGTACAAATTGGTTGAATATGTTCAGTTAGCCCTTGCATGATAAGGCTAGTTTTAGGAAGCTTCAGTCAAAAGTTTAAAGCCTCAGAGCAGGTAAACCATGGACTGTAAGGAACAAGAAAATAAGGATGAAAGATTTTAAACATACTAGTGAAAAAATCTGTTGAAAGTTGACTTAGATTGTACTTGGCAACATATGAGCAAAGTCCATAGACTGTCCTCAGATTTTTAATGAACTTGCCATATTGTAGCACATTATGTTGTGGTTATTTCAGCAATGGTACACTATAGGACAATGCATTTTTTCTAACAAGCCCTCTTCTCCATGAGATAGCATCAGACTCTAGCCAAAAGTATCTCTATACATCAAGATTGAATGGCTGAGAATGACTTGCATACATCAAAGCTTTATGGCTGATGTTGGCTAATATATAGATGTATTATTCCCATGTCAATTACCTTTAGCTATATGGCATTTTGTGTCACAGGGGACCATGCAGGTGCAGATAAGATGCATTCCCGATAAGTGTGAGTGAAGCACATGAGCTGAGAAGATGCATACAAGCTTGGTAGTGTTTAATTTGTCACTCTGGCAACATGCAGTAATGTAAAACTGCACATTTGATTGTGTCGTTCAAGGTCCACTGTCTTCAGTACTGTTATAATATTCTTTTTGTTATAGTCTTTCTGCAGGAAAATTGTCAAATTCAGGGTCTAGTGCCTGAGTGAGGTAACACTTTCTGGTGAATGGATGTTTAATACCAATAGTCATATTAACACAGCTGGTATTAAGATGGTTAACACAATGGCACCATAAATGGATTTTTGATTATATGGGTGTACTTTGCTTGGTCGAAAGCCCAAATACTCGAACATTATTTTTGCAACAAGAAAATAAGGAAAACTGAAATCCCAAACCACGCAGTTTTTCCCAGGGCAAGTAAGCACTTGCCCCCTGTGGACAAATATGCCCTTTTCCCCACTGTAGTCCAATCCTGGAATTGGTATATATAATTTGGGGTATGGGCTGGGGGTGTAGCACCCCTCCTAGGTGGGTTTCAAATACTACGGTGTGTTTTTGTGAAGTTTTGTGCAGATGTGGAAAATAAAATACACTGAATGTGTGTTCAAAGCAGTGGCAGCAGTGGAACACATCCAACTTCAAAAAGTTGTCATTCCAAAGGCAACAGCATCACTGCTTGGAATAATCTGACCCTTCAGTGCACTGACATTGTTATTGGTGGAGTGAAATTTATGTCTACCTGGAACAGTAACAAATATATATGTTTGCTTTCAATGGTTTTATATAATGAGGGTTTCACTCTTTTGATGACTACTGCATGTATGTCTTACACATATCAGTGGACAGACACAGGGGGATAGCATAATACATTCTCAAACTGACTGTTCTTTTCCAGGACTATATAATGGGCAGGCATGATGTGTATGCAAATGTCATTGCTATAAACAAGTTGCTTGTGATTTATTGGAATCTGTACCTGTATATTTGTCTGTGAGCATGAAGAAAACTTAGCACCTATATTAGTAACATGTTGCAAGGACAACAAATGTCCTTATTCATGCTAACCATATGTTCCATGTGTAGGGAGATACATAGTAGCTTACTTTCTAATATCTGCACAGTACACCTACATGCCACTTGTTCTCAACAGTGTACACAATTTTACAGCCCTAATGCAGTATTTGCATCTTGTAAACATATCTTCAGCACTATATGGTGAAAAGACTTAGAACTTCCTTAGCATACCCTAGCTGAACAAATACAGTTGTGTCACTTCTTGATGCACATATCCCTGCTTGGTGGATTCAGCAGTTGTGAAATATCAGGACCTACAGCAAGCACTTCTTAGATTATTTTTTTGATATGACTTAAAGTACCTTTTATCATGGAGTATAGTTAGAATTTCAGAACTTGCACAGAATATATATATATATATATATATATATATATATATATATATATATATATATATATATATATATATACATACACTCTTTTCATATTTGATTGTGGTGCTTATGCCCTTTGCAGTGATGCTTTCCTCACAGCTATGACTCAGTTGTTTCTCCCTTTCTTGCTTTACAGTGGAAGCAAATTACTTAATGGATCAAGACTCTACTATAGTATTGTGATTATCTCTAGTACAGGTGAAAGTTGTGTAGTGTTTGTTGTAGCAACATGTGCAGACTGCACAGAAGTACTTTTTGGTACCCTGTAATATTATTTAAACGGAATCAGTAAAACTAATTTTATGGTTACCAGAAATTATACATGAGGTTTTGCATCAAAGAATATCTACAGTAACTAGCTGGTTGGCCATTGTGCTTTAAATGATCCTTTTTTACTTTCTTTTTGATTCACAAGGAAATTTAAAACCAGTCCTAGGGCACATAGGGATAAAACCCAGACACCCAGATGACCCTCGGCTGAAAAAGATAGAGTTACAGGAAGACCTTTTTTTGGATAGTGGGAGTTGGACGCTGATGCTGGATAACCCATCTAGGATGGGGAAACTTGTAAATCTATACTGGTGCCTCTTAATGGAGGCTAGAAACATCCCCCAGGATGCTCTGTCAGGGACCAGCAGAATGATCACAAAACAGCATTTTGAATTGCAGCTGTAGTTATACCGGACTGACTCATCTGAACGTAGCTGTGCTGGCACAGATGTGCAGCATTCAAATTATGGATCCAAATAATATAGAGGTACTCGCAATCCTGAGAAAGGCCAACATGATGGAATGACACCTCTGACCTCTGATACATTTCAGAAAATGTGATAAGCTCATCAACATCGTTTACTGTGTCATCTGTTAAAACATTAAAGATCTTAGGATCTATAATATCTTGTCAGTGTTATATTCAGGGTTTTGAAGGAGTCTCTGGCCAAAATGCATGATGCTTCGGACATTTTGGTCTATAATGGAATGACATATTACATACCACTCTATAGTCATATTTATGGTCTGCAAATATTGCAAACATTTTTCACAGTCTTGTAGTCTACCATGAAGCTTTCCAGTATGATAACAGGAAGATAATTTAGTCATCAGATAAATAAAGAACAGTGCAGCAGAAAAAGTTCAGCTACAAATATGGCAGCAAATGTAAGACATTATTGTTGAACAAATATTGGGCCGGATTCACGAAGGCTTGCACAGAGTCTTAGAGTAGAGTAAGACTCCATGCAGCCATCATGTCCGATGAGCGATCCAGGAAAAGCCTGCAGGGGCGTGTAAGAGAGCTCCTAAAACGGCTCTTACACGGACAGGGCTGGGATATGCAAATTAGTGAAAGGCATGCAAATGAGGTAGATTTGCGATTCAGGAAACCTGAACCTGTCCGAGTAAGAGCAGTGTTATTTGCAGAAATGTACTCAGTTGACAACTGAGTACCATTCTCCAAATAGCAAAAAGGAGCCGTGACAGCTCCAAATAAAGGTTGCATTCAGTGCAGGAAGCATGCCAATGGCCAAATATATGGCCATGGGAAATGTTTCCTGATGCAATATGAAAATAAAAATATTTTATTTTTTTCGCCGATTTCCGATGTTTAAGTGTAGCGCAGCGCTGTGCAAATGGGCTGCGCTCTGAAATCCAGAATACTAAAAATTAAAACCCACAAATGTGGATTTTATTGAAATTGTTAATGTACAATGCAAGGGAATGGCAGGCTGAAGACAATATGGCCACCGAGTAGAGGTTGCTAAGGGGGGAAACTCAGTCTAAGACATGTAACCAAGCATTAGTAGGCAATCCTATGTAAATGAGGGTTAGGATAGTGAATCACAAGTTTACATAGCAAATGAGCACAGTCAGTGGAGTGTAGGCGTAGGATAAGGGGAGTAACAGAGTAGAAGATAGGTGACATCACGAGGGGGTATGTATGAAAGAAGTGAAGCTCATTGGAGCAGAGTGGCATGTGTCAGCTGTCATTTACTCATCATGGAAAGAGGTGTGTCAACAGGTAGGATAGGGAAAGGCAAGAAATGGAAGGTGTATGCCATGGATAACACCAAAGTTTCTTGCTGAGCGGGTATGCGCGCGTGTAAACCCGAGTAAGACAGAGTGCACATGTGTAAGCGTGAGTGCGCACGTTTAAGCCGGAGTAAGTATGTATAGGGCTGTTTAAAGAGTTGTAAGCGCGTTTGCGCTGGTGTGTGCGCGTTTTAACCCGAATAAGCAAGTTTTAGTCCATGTAAGCATGTGTGCATGTGTGTTAGCTGCTGTGCGCGTGTTTGCACTTGTGTGCATGGCACTCCCCCCCGAGGAAACAGAAAGGAAAAAGGAAGGACAACAAATAGTAGGAAGCTGCCAGGGAGTACTAGTAGAGCTAGCAGGTGAAAACAATAAAAATCAGGCAATTACACAGGCAGTACACTAGCCCAGCCCAGCCTAGCACTTAAAACTCTGTAAACAACAGTCCATTATGTTTCTCACAACAGACACTGCAGTAAGTTAATAGAAGTGAAAACTGAAAAAGCTTTACTGAGACAAAGAAATGTTAGGGGCTGCCATTGCTGTTATAAGGCGACATATGCAACATGCTGAGGGTGGTGACAATGCTGCTGGACAACCCACAGTGAGGAGACGGAGAAGAGTGTACAGGTCCAGGGTAACCTACCAGGGGCTACATGAGCTGGAGATAGTGGAACGCTATAGAGTGGACAGAGACCTCCTGCAGCAAATTGTTGAGCTGTGCAGGCCACCCCTCACACTAGGAACCAACAGAGGGGAACCCATCCCAGTGGAAACCAAGGTATGTATTGGCCTAAGAATATTAGCAACAGGTACCTTCCAGAGACCAACTGGTGATATGATGGGGATATCACAGGGATCAGCATCCAGGGTACTACACCAGTTCCTGGATGCCATGTCAGCACATGTCGGTGATCATGTATTTTCCCCAATTCCCATGAGGTATTGGCCAGCAATATGCGTCTCTTCCAGCAAATAGCGGAATACCCTGAAGTAGTTGGTGCAATAGACTGCACACACATATGCATCAAAGCACCAGCCGGTGAGCGGGGTAGGGACTACTACAACCGCAAGGGCTTCCCCTCCATCAACTGCCAGGTTATGTGTGATGCCCAGGGCATAATACTGAATGTGTGTAAAGGCTGCCCTGGAAGCTACCATGATTCCCATATCTGGCATCTGACACAGCTGTACCAGACATTTGCCAATGGGGACATCCCACATGGTCACCTAGTGGGGGATGCTGGCTATGCACTGGAGCCGTGGCTGATGACACCCATCAGAAATGCACACACACCTGAACAGGAACGCCATAATGAGGCACACGCAAAAACACGTAATGTAATAGAGCATGTGTTTGGGCTGCTGAAGTCATGGTTCCAGTGCCTGGACACATCTGGTGGAGTCTTGCAGTACTCACCAACTATATGTACCAAAATTGTCATGGTATGTGCTATGCTACATAATATGATCCTGTGAAAACAGCTGCAACAGGACCAGCATAGGCCTGGGCCAAACAGCCCCCCACCATTGCCAAGGCCATCACAGGCAGAGCGTGACTCGGAGGAGGAACAACCTGAGCCTGCCCCAGTAGGCAGAAGGAGGCATGCCCAGTATGCTTTGGCCTTGGCAAAGAGACAACACATAGCACATACACTGGCTCAGTAGGAACTCTGGAAATGATACCTCTCTCCGACTCGCACATATAGTAAAAGGGATGTCTAAGTTGACACTACCTGCTTTCAAACATGTACGGGGAGTGTAGTATGTGCATCCGACATAGGCAGCCCTGCAGCACCACCTAAGGCATGATTGCCATGTGTTAAGCAATATAAAGCAGTGCTAAACAGCATTTACCACCATGTAGTATATGCAAACAAAATCGCACACACCAACTAGCACAACTGTGGTCAATGTTCAGTAATATTGGGCAACATCCAGCAATGCTGGTGAATATTGAGCAATGCTGGACAAGCCTGGTCTAAGTAGGGCATAGCTGAACAAAAGCCAACATGCTCATATTTGCTTAACTGGCCCTTAAGCAGTCTGGTCTGCTCAGTATGAAAATATAAAGCAGTGATCGGCCTCGAACCCAGGATACTGTGCACTATAGCCAAAGTACTGAACCACTAAACCATGACAGTATTACAGTGGTCAGCCTGTATGAAGGAACGTTGATAAGTCTATGAAAAGTATTTCATGGAAACCCTGCAGGCACAGCATAATCCTTGATGAGTTATGACACAAAGGTGAGTCCTGCAGTGAGAACAGAACCTGACTTCTAACACACACAGTATAAATGTTAATATTAGTCATGTTCGCACACATCAACAAATGTAGTGGACCTCAGATAGCAACATACTGAAAGGTAACACTGGGCATGCTCACACACTTGAATAAATGAGACAAATGTCAGGCAACAAAACATGGAATGGCTGAACTGGATATGCTCACACACTTAGGCCATGTCTGAGTACAGCAGTGGGCCACGCATATCTGGCAGTTGCATGTGTTAACCCAGGAACCTGTCACTATACAGCAATCCGCCCTGTGCACACAGGTATATGACAACAGACACATCTATTATATAGTGGAACCCTGTCATAATCAAATATGTTCTGCAGATACCGAAGTTGTTCATAGAAACTGGTAAAGCAAAGACGATAAAGACCTGCAAACAGTATCAGCAATAAACATTGTGCATCTTGAACATTAGCATAGGTTCAGAGGTCGATACTAGGCTATCTGCCCTAGGGCATGTACAAGCCTAGCCAGAGTGTGTTTGACATTCACAACCCTGTCAGATTACTACACTGTGTGTGTGAATAGTAGGTCACACAAGATAGCCCATGTACTTTTAGACTAGTGTGCCACTGTCTAGCAGGGACACAGAAGATATCCCAGGGCTAAACATATGATCACCCATACAGTCATCAAGATGTGTCCTGTAGGTGGTCAGTGGGTGGTTCTGCCTATTTGAAACGGATTACATTCTGGAGTGAGTGGAGCCTCTGGGATAAGAATCTGTCCCTCCAGCATGTCTTATTAACATCTGTGCTGAGGTATACATCCCTGGAGTGTGTAGGTCCAAGGGAGTCGGATATCCTGAGGTGGAGCATGTCCAGTAATTTTGGGTTGGGTATATCTGTAAACAACAGGCACACATCATATCCGAGTAGGTGGTAAGCGACTGAGTAGAGCTGGAGTTACTGCATCTGAACTGTGCAGGGCATCTGTGTAAGTCCCTAGATCTGCTTGGTGAGGAACTTCTTTGGCCAGTACAGTTGCTGCAGATGTCAGGTAAGGTACACCCCAAATGTGGCATTGTAACCAAGCATGGATGTGATGAGTATAGGGGCACAATGACCTCACTCGATCTAGATGTGAAACCATATGGGATAAGGTGGCCCACATAGAAGGTGTGTCCAACCACTTTGGCAATGTGAATGTCAAAGGCGACAGTGCGAACAAGTCATGTCCCCAAACCCCTAACAACTCCTACCGTATGTAATGGAGTACTACCTATGTGGTAATGTGTGAGTATGTTGTTATTCCCAAAGGGGATGACTATGCAACTAATGATATTTAGCTGTAGGCCATGGTTCAGGCACCAGTCATCCATCTCTGTGAGACCCTGTTTGAGTATGCATGTGGCAGCTGGAGAGATGATCATGGCACCCAGTTTGCAGTCAAGTGCAAACATGTTCAGCCATATTCCCCCTGTGGCAGCCTGTACGTCAGACAAATATATACTGAACAAGAGAGGTCCCAGGACTGAGCCATGTGGGATGCCACGTGTAACTGGTGTATAGTCAGACATGGCACCTGCAATTCTGACCATGTGGGTGCTATCCCTGATCCAGGTATCAATCCATCGTGTGAGATATGTGTCCATAACGACGCTGGTGAGCCTATGCATAATGGCCCAGTGGGTTATTGTGTTGAAGGGTTTTGCAAGGTTCAGGTAGGCTGTGTGGACAACCATCCCTATGTCGATGGACCTGTTAGCCATTTAAAGTATACAAACAGGTTCAAGAGACAAGATCTTCCCACAAAGCTGAAATGTGTAGGACACAGTGTCTGTAGGTTCCCGATGTCTATGTGTATGAGTCCCATGACAATATGCTCCATAGCTTTGCAGAACAGGCTAGTTAGGCTTATAGGGCAATATTGTCTGTGGTCCGTTGTGGCACCAACTCTGTGGAGTGGGACCACTGTCGCTGTATGCCATTCCTTGGGTACATATCCTGTAGTAACTCCGATATTGAACAGTGATGTAATGTGAGGGTTATGTCTGTCATGATGTTCATGAAAGATGCAGGCTGGGACACCATCTGGTCACATCGATACTGTGATGTACGCTTTGGGGAGGGCAGCACTCACCTGTTACTGTGTGATGTCAGGGAGGTTATACTCTGTTGGGATGGATAGTTGCTCCTTAGGGGGGATTGGTGGGAGACATCTGCACTGAACCTGTTTGCCAGGATGCTGGCAATGTCAGTGGGTTCAGGGTAGGTTTATTCAGTATGCAGTAACTCAAAGCATTTCAGTGAGTGTCCACCCAGGTTCCTGACATAACTGAAGAAGGCCGTGTGATAGTCCTACATGTCTGTTGCAATTGTCCGGTAGAAGCGGCACTTGGAAAAGTTCATGAGTGATCGTAGCTGTCTGCTAGTACAAATCACAGATGCCTTCCCAGTCTGGGATTGTGCACTATCATGTAGTAGCTTCCTCCTGATGTTGTACAGCTTATTAATGGCTGGGATCTACCAGACAGGTCCCCTGCCATTGGAGTAGTGAGTCCTGTTGTTATTTGGGATAGCACAATCCATGCAGTCCACTAGGTGTCCATAGAATGTGTATGTAAAGGATTCAGCAGTGTGAGCCATATTTGCCACTGTCTCAGGGTCTCTGAAGGATACCACCTTGCTTCGGTGAAGTGAGATGTTGGCTCATGAGACATTCACCAAGATTACCCAGGATGGGTGTGTGGAGGGTATATGTATGTCCAGTGAGATACATGTATGTTCTGACCTTACCAATAAGGGGTATATCGCTGGTGTGGAACATAGAGTCCCCATGTTGGTGATGATCAGGTCCAATATGTATTCCCCCTTGTGGCTGTGCTGACTGGTTGTGCCATAGCATATGAGTCTAGAAATTGTAACGACTGTTGGGTGAGGGTGTTGAGGCTTGAGTAGTATCCCCAGTTAATATTTGTGTATATGAAGTCACACAATATAATGGTATTTGTGGAGACCTTCATATTCTTCATAGTTCCCATGAAAGCTGAGTGTGGTTCCTGAGTTTGGGAGGGTGGTCTGTAGCAGGCAACAAACTGAAAGGCAGTTTTGCACAATGGTAGTTGTATATGTATGGTCTGTGATGCTTTGTGCAGTGCTACTAACCCGGAGGTGTGTGTATCTGTGATGTATATGGATCCTCCCCCTAGTTGTGGTGTCTGTTCCAAGTCTTGTTGTCAGACAGCATGGTATGAACCATAACCTGGTAGTGCTGGTGTGCATAAGTGAGCCTGAACCAGGCATCTGTTAGTGCACAGATATCACTGTCCTCCATACTGAGGAGAGTCCTGAGTGGCCGCAATATGAGGGTAACACATCTGTTGTTGAGCAGCATTATCCTTAGTTTCATTTAACCTGTAATGTCTATGGAGGTGAGTTTGTCTTCTGAGCCCTGCTTAAAAAAGGCACTATAGTGGTAGCAAGAGCCTTAGCCAGCACTCTAAAGTCCACGGGTGACAGGTGCAAGCTGTCCATAGTGAAGCTACGTGGCATGTTGAGCATGTCACCATAGGCTGACAGACACTGTATCCCCTATGAATGAAACACATTTGTTAGGCAACTGTTAAACATGATATGTGTGTCTGTATACTGTGACATCATAATTGGTGGGTGTAAGATGCTAGACAAGGTCAGGGTCATACTGGCCTGGGCTACATGATCAGAGTGTTCCTCCGTGTATCATGTCATGTGGTCCAGGGAGTAACATCTGAGGTTATATGCACCAGCATGGACAATGATGGTGCCAGTCCTGTACTTGCTTTGGAGTGACCTGACTGCCTGTGTTATGCAGCAGATCCTGGCACTTGCCAGACAGCCCAAAGTGACTATTCCCTTGTTAGGGCTGGTGAGTGGTACATCAGTGTGTCTGACAATAAGTGTCGCCTATTACAAGTGCATTACGTGTGTTGTTTAGCCCGAAGGGCAATGACTGTGTGGCACACTGACATTGTGAACTATGTGATATGTGGGTATTGTAGTGGGATAGCAGGTGTGTGTGTGTCTGCTTTGGAGGTCTCTGCTGCTTAGGCAGAGTACATTTACAGCATCCAAGTATGTCTATGTGTGATAATTTGGCTTGAGTGCTGTTGCTAGAGGATATGTGAGACTGATATGTGGTGTGTGTGGTTACCTTCACCACCTGATAGACTGTGCCAGTCATGGGTCGAGAGAGTTCAGCACCCTGTATTTCTATATAGGTGCATCTCAGAAATATATCTGAGTTTGTCGGAAGGAGGAGAGGGTTGTCTGCGTACATGAGGCAGATGTGACATTGTGTCAATATCACAATATCCACCAGCTGGACTGGAGAGTACACACGAAACTGACCCCTGGACATCCAAGGATATTATGATGACATACTCTGTAGCCTGATCACAAAGGATCAGTAGGGTGTTAAGCGTGTAAAAGAGTATAACAGGGATTAGTGCTCATGTTCGTTGGTGTTTTGTAAAGAGTAGCTGAGAAGGAGTCCAGACTGAATCATGACACCTCCTTCAGCTATGTCATAAATAGCAATGTACACCCATATATGTCCTGAGTCAGGGCCAAGTGTACCTGAGTGACAATGTCGACATCATCACAGACAGGCCCATATGTACATACCCACCTCCCACTGACAATAGTCCATATCATCATACCAGGAGATATCACATCTAGAATGGATGATCAGCTACCCCCACTGCCAAAAGCATGGCAGCAAGTAGAATACATTGATTCCCAATATGTGCCATGCACAAACTACAGAACAAACAGATCCTGCACGTGAACAGTCAGCTGAGCCTCACCCCCTACACAGGATGTGGAACCATTGAATGTGTCACAGCTACATATGGCATTCCCCACAAGTGTTGGTGCACAACACACCATGGGAAGTCAAGTCCAGTACGCCTATGAAGTCTGATCTGCAAGGTCATGTAGTCCATCATGGTTGCAGTCATAAACAGAGCTATTGGAAGCTGACATACACATAAACCTACCAAATGTGGTATGTTCATGTGCAGATCATGGTTCCCAAACATGCTATCCAGGACATACATCAATGAACACATCTACACATGTGTCACATAGACTTTGAATAGCCCTTTATCAACATCCCAGACACATGTAGTATCCACAAAACCAACAAGCTGTGCATACATATGTGTTGACATATGACAGAATGTCAATGTGTCCACAGATAGATCACACAAGGTAAGGATTCTGAGTTCTTGTTCAAGCTGTTGACACCTGCTGACCCACATGGACCATTCCTGGAATAGCATAAAACAAAGTGTACACACATCACCATGTCCAGTCTGATGATGTCAACATCCTATAAATACAGCAGGAGAAGGGAAACCAGCCAGTAAAGCAAATAGCACACCGTGTTAATGAGTCTCTCTCTAGTATCATAACATAGTTTGGTAGGGGTTTGAATCCTGCAAACAGTGAGTGCGTGTGTGTTCGTTTGTGTGTGCAATTGTCTATGAAAGGAATGCCCTTTTTGGAGAATGGGAAAACACACTAAAAGAGGTACATTCCTCTTTGGAAAGACTGATGATGTCACCATCCTACAAATACAGCCGGAGAAGAGAAACCAGCCAGTAAAGCAAATAGTGCGCCGTGTTAATGCATCTCTCTCTAGTATCATAACCTCGTTAGGTAGGGGTTTGAATCCTGCAAATACTGACTGTGTGTGTGTCACTGTTGGTCAATGTGGTGTGGCTTTGCTTTTACTATGGTATGACATAGTATAATTACAACAGTAAGTGCATTGCACACATCAGGTATCTGCATGGCAAATATATATGTGTACATGTCCCCTCAATCAGTACATAGATGTGAAGCCTGCATACTACATGAATACATTTGTTTCCATTGACAGATTGTGCCGCTGCTTCCCAGATCGTAGGTCACATATGTATGTATGTGACAAGGCTGTCCACTGTTGTGTTCTGTGGCCAAGGTCATCTGTAGCACACACACCCATGACAGTTACTTAAGAGTAGTGTGAGTGAGGGTATATGCCTGGGGTATATGTCAGACATGGTCATACACAACAAAGACTGCCAAGAATGGAGAGTCTTTATAGGTGTATGACTGCCTTGTGCATATGCATTCAGGCCTCTAATGTCTTATATGATACACCTTGGGACTCCACAATACCTATGGATATGTGGATACCAAGGGACACATGACATAACATGAGGCTGTATGTACACACTGGTATTAAATATACATGTTGAGGGCTACCACCTGTGTGGTACTGATGGGATAGTATGTATAGTACATAAGGATGACTATGCCATAGTCAGCTTACTGTTATACAGCATGTATCAGACAACAGGTATCTGTCTGTATGATACCCTTGTGTAGGATATGCGTCCCATCCAGGGAATGCATTGTAGGCCAATGAATGCATTTCCAGATTTGGATGGACACATCTCTAGTGTGTCTGCATGTACCTAAGGGGGCTATATGCCAAACAGGTGTGGTTACACGAATGGGTGGCGGTCATTACCACTGGTTAGTGTTATAGTGTAGCACCGTAAGGATCCAATTGTTACTGAATTCCCTACTACTGTGTGTCATTTGTCAAGACATCATCCAATGATTGCTTATAGTCATGCTGTTGAGGTTGTGTATAATGCCAGACCACAAATCATTGACAGATATTAACGGTATCACCCACAGCATAGTGTCAACCCATGTCATACACACATCTACCCTTGTTAGTACATAACTGTAGTAGAATGCATACCGGCCATTGAAATATACTATGAGATGTTAACAATGTGTACGACAGGGTATGCCACACATCCCATGTGTCCACTCTGCACGTACATGCAGACAGTGCGCACCTACCATGTTCACAGATGTACACTTGCTAATCTGTACTGCACACATCACACATGTACTGTCCACTCACTAACACATGTTGGCAACACATTACACTTCAGCCAAGTGGCACATGGGTGGACAATACATACTCAGACCTAACAGTGGTGTAAACAATGCCACATTGACAATCAGAGCTTTGATGCATAATGTCTGCTCAGATATACCTACAAGGATGTCATTACACTTCCTTGTTGACAACTTGCTATTATTGCTACACTGCTATAGTGTCACCCTGTGCATCAGCACCATGTTAACCTGTTCCTCCATTAACGATGCAGATGACAGGAGGCGACACAGGTATCATCATATGCACAGGGCGTTTTGTTGTTTGCCAGAGCCTGACATTGACCCATCCAATCGACATGTCTGTGTGTGTGTGTGTGTGTGTGTGTGTGTGTGTGTGTGTGTGTGTGTGTGTGTGTGTGTGTGTGTGTGTGAGGGATAGCAGTACAGCATGGGCCAGTGTTGATGTAATGTGTGTGTGTATGTATGAGCCCTAGTTGTTTGGTTAATGTGTGTGTGTCTGCATGCACACAGCTCCACCATGTAGCTGCCATATACGGTAGTTTGTGGGACAGCCACAGACTGTACCTGCTAGTCTGTACAGATCACTGTCTTCGGACACTGACACAGTACCTGTGCCTGGCAGTGTTGCAACGGACAGTATCGGGTACCAACCCTGACTGGGTACTGTCATCAAAGGCAGAGGTATGATGACTGGAACCATGTCCCTGCTGGGACTGGCCAGAGCCACGTGCACGTGGTCTACTAGGATGGTCAATGGACAGGCCAGCCCCAGCATTGCTGGGGCTGCTACTGCCACTACGGGAGCAGCTGTGAACTGTAGGCCGTCTGCGACCATTGCCAGCTGTTGCGGTTGCTGGCATGCATCCGCGTCGATGTCACAACCATCCCGCACAGTCCTGGCTCATGGAAGACATGTTGTGGAGGACATCTAATGTCTTCCCCCAATGTCTATCTATGACCTCGGTGTAAGTCCGGATGGCACCGGCAAGGTCACGGATGCTGTCATTGATAGCGGTGTAATGTGCCCTCTGCGCCCTAAGTCCCTGCCTGGTGTACCGTTCCACACATGCCTGAGCCTGCATTACAGCCCGGAACATGCTGGTCATCGTAAGACCTGTAAGGGCACGCCTGCCAGGGGCAATATGACCACTGGTGCTCCCCAGAGAACCCCTGGACCTCCGCCTATGTGGTACCGTTCCAGGTCTACGGCTATGATTGCTATGAGGGGATGCAAGTGCCATGGGTACCACACTCTCCTGGTCAATGCCAACTGTATGCTGTCCCTTGCCTATGGCCATTGGTGGTGAGGGATGTATTGACAGTATGAGTGTGCGCATAGATGGGGTTGAACGCTGTGTACTGTCGATTGGAGGACCAACGACAGACCCTGTCAAATCTTCCTGTGCCAAAATACATGTGTCCTCATCACCACTATTCGTGGCAGTGGCTTCAGGTTGTCTGCTGCTTTCACCAACCCCTAACTCAGCACCTGTGAGAGGAAGACAGGAAACACACTTTACAGTCTGCACATGCACACATGCACACATGCACACATGAACACTAATACACTCCTCACTACAGCACATACACACACATACCAGCAATCCAACACATACCCTATAGTGGGTGAAGGTGGGTGTCAGTATCAAAAGGTAAACAGTCACCACACACGTGTCAGCATGCAGAATATGTGTTGCACAAGACCATGCAGTGCAAGTGTAGACGCCCCTATTAAATGGCAGTATACATGGCTTTGATGCAACTGTGTAGTTGTTCAATGATTGGCTACACCCTAGAACATAATGTGTACATGGACACAACATTGCTGTGCAGGTATTATCAGCTCTGCAATGCCCTGTGCACCATCACTCACAAGTATACATGCCATGGCTGCATGTGTTATCTGTGTGACACATAGATATCCATGTCTGAGTACAGTGTCTGTGTCCATAGCAGATAACAGTGGGCACGGGTGTAGCATATGCATGCTATGTACACACACGGGATGTGTGGTGCATGTTGATGTGAATGAATCCCAATGCTCGACATGGCCAGTGTACAGTGGTTATGGTGAGTGTAGGACATATTGCAGATATGTGGGTGCCAGACATGTCATGGCATACTACATGACTGCAACATTAAACACCACACATACCCAATGTGTGTCAAGTGACCTATACGCCCACTAGCATTCCAGGACATATATGTGACACTTTGTTTGGATGCTGACTGCTGTGCATATTGTGTATACTGGCATATGTAAGCACACAGACAACATGGTCTGCATATTGTGTATAGGTGCATATGTTTGCACAAACACAACATTGAGGTGCAAAGCAATGGCTGCTATGAGTAGTACTGTGGTCACTGTAACTGGATGGGGTGTAATACCCTGTGCCATCATCAACATGCATCTTGTGGTCACTCACAGCTACTAATTTGTACAAGACCACTGCCTAGCATGCTGTAGCTGAACTGCAGTGCAGTGGCTACATTCACAATTACACAGCCACCTTGTACATCGGTGTGTGAGGTCCCCATTAGGGAGTATTGCTTAACATGACTGTGTTATGTGTTGCAGAGTGTTGCACAGCCCCATGATAGGCCTCTACCCCTGAGGTACATCATATGTGTGTGTGTGCATGACATGTGGGATACTGAAGTGTGATCTTACAGCGGATTTGTGGTAATGCCAAATGTAGCATGTTTTCATGTACTGCGTATGATAAACGTGTTCTGTTGTGTACAGCTGTAGCAACTATGCATATCCAATGTACAGTACAGTGTTGCCACAATTGTGTCTGCTGCACTGTGCATTGCATGTGATTGAGGCAGCTACTGACTTAACTGAGATGATTGATGTCTCACAGCAAACATGCACAGCATGCATTATGCGTAGGTGTGTTACGTGTACATGGCCTACACCTCACCTATGACATGCACATTTCATTACCAATATTAAAGTGTTAACACACTCACCAGCATGTATCGTCTGCCCTGCTGTCACACCAGAGGGACCTACAAGAATATGACACAGTTTGTCAGTGGCCACAACTGTGGCATTGCTACTGTGAGTGTGCTAAACGACAGTGGAACAACAGTCAACAGTCACAGGTGTACGGATACTATTACAAATATCAGTATTGCACATGTTAGGCAGCACAACTGCTAAACACACAGTACACATCTCACATATGCATATTCTAACAATACAGGTAACAGTAATCTACAGCTAGGGCATATTACCTGCACACTCCATGTCATCCTGCTTGGTGGCTCTGGCCTCCATGATGACACATGTGTGACGCTGTTGCTCTGTAGGCCAGGAGCCACCATGCTTAGGAGCAGCTCCTCCACTCTGGTGAGGGGGGGATGTATGGCCGCCCCTCCACCTGTGGCAAGCTGTTGCCTATGGATATCAGACACACGCCGCTGGACATGTCTAATTGAATCACTGCAGTGATGGTGTACCTGCTCATATGTCCGGTTATGCATGCCTATGTCATTTACCCAGCGAACAAGGTCTTGCCACAGTGCAGTACTGTCATGCTGGTGCTGGCTGGCCCTGGAAAAAAGCAGGTTATAGTGCTGCACCAGGCTGTTCAGAATTTCCTGCTCCTCCACAGCTGAATACGATGGATTACGTTGAAGAGCCATAACCCTGGAAGACAATTAAATGATATGTGTGAGCATATCATGTGGCACACTTAACATTATGAAGTACAGATATCACTTAACTGCCATATATAGCATCTATCTGTCTATCAGAGGATACACACATTCAATACCACATATCAGTGCTCAGCCCACAACTGGCTGACAGTGCCTGCCACACTCCATATAACAAACTAGTATACACCAGTAGTCGGCACACTGTTTGGGATACAATGCACAACCTCGCCCCAGGGGTATATATCAAGCTAATGCATGGAGAAATATGTCATCCAATGCAATGAATGTCATGTACATTTACAGTATTACCGGTAAACCATCCTAGTCTTTGATGCCATACCCCTACCTAACATATGTGCATGGTTGTTAATATAGCTGGCATACTGCTGTAACAGAGTGTACATGTTGCTAGGTACACACACATACCCTGTAACACACATGTGATTGCGGGCATGGTACAGGCATCATTAAACACACATCAGACATACATACAACCCATGGATGTATGCCGACACAGATGAGCATTACCTGTGTACATTATAGTACTGTATGCCCCTACTTACAGATACCTATGCCTGTGGTATGTAATCTGTGCAGACTACAGGAAACACAGAAGACAGTGCTACCAGGGACTGTGAACATACACCATACTGTGCTGTTTAGGCCTACAGCTTCAGGTAGTACAACAGTTCATATGTGAGCTGGAGTCACCAGCAGTACCACTTACTGAGCATACATGTATTGCTTCAGCCTACATTGGGACACCACAGTCATACACAAGGAACTACTTCACAACATATGCCATCCTACTATGTTTGCATCCCAATAACTGACACATCTTTCTCTGGCCTCACACCTAGGACACAAACTACCATGACAGACACAACCTCACACTAAGCTATCACACCTTTACAAACCTTGCACACAGTCACTATCACACTCATTCCACCTCACATAGCAGGTATTGCACTGAGTACATGTGTGTGTGCATTGTGTCATAGGTAGGTAATATGCTATTGGCCCTAGGGCCTAGAGCAGCCTAGCCATATGCTACCCTGTCCTTTGACACACATGTAATGTGAATTCACTTGCTCCTGTCAACCGGATACACAGAGGTGACTCCCAGGGCATATTACATATCTCCAAAACAATCATCAGGGGTATGTATGACATCTGCTAATGAGAAGCCTTGTTTGTTAATGATGGGTGGTTTAGTCCAGAGTATGTCATATTTGTGGATAGGAACCTGTACCTCCAGTATGTGCTGTTTAGTGAGGTGACAAGGCTTAGGGCCCTAGGTCATGTAGCCTGGAGGGACTGTGAGGTGTTGTCATGGTGGTTGGCCGACCGCTATGGATGTGACATACCTCTGTATGTCTGGCAGTGGTAATCTCTGGGTGGGTTGTATGCAGCACACTTTAGCTGTGGTTTTGTGAGTCAATCTGCATAGGGCATATGTTTGAGGGCAGTATAACTCTTTGTTAGGTATGTCTGTGGCCTTTCCACTTGCTGTAGTTGTCATGTGAGGTACATACCACATGGGACATTGTGATGAGTAGAGGGGAACACCAACCTATATTTCCCTAGATGACACACCTTTTGTGATGACACATATCACATAGACAGATTACATGACTACTGTGGCACTGTGATTATCAGAGGGGAGCCTACTGTCCACCTGTGTCCCATGTACCCTTCTGACACCTTCAGTGTTAGGCAGGCTACCACCTATGTGGCAGTTACTGCGTAAGGTATGTGGCAGTTACTGCGTAAGGTGTTTTGGAATGGGGTATGGCACTGCAGTATCAACACTGGTGTTCAGTCCATGGCTTGGACAACAGGCACCTGTTGCAGTACATATGACCCCGTGTCTCTCTCTCTCTCTATATATATATATATATATATATATATATATATATATATATATATATATATACACATATCTATACATATCTATACATATCCATACATATCTATACATATCCATGCATATCTATACAGAAGATAGAAACTGTTGCAAAAACGAGTAAAATCCCATGACTGGAGAAACTCCCTGGTCAGTTTCAGTAAGAAGCTGAGATCCCTCATAAAATCCTCCAAAGCTAGTTATGAAAACAAAATCCCCACTGACTCTAAAGACAACCACAAAGAATTCTATAGCTATGTCAAGAATCTCAATGGCAACACTCAGATCTGTTCTGAGTTACAGCACAATGGCACTAAATATACAGAACCAATGGATATTGCCAACATCCTGGAAGATAGGTTCAGTGTTAACTTTACCCCTCTGTCATCCCCTAAAGGGCCCATCTCTATACCAGAAGAATGCAAAGTTCCTGTAATCATGGTTGCACAGGTAAAAAACACACTATCCAAACTAAGAACACAGCATCTATGGGACCTGATGACATCTCAGGCTGTGTTCTACATGAAGTACAGAACGAACTGGCACCCCACCTAAGTACCATGTTCAATCATAGCCTCACCTCAGGCTATGTGCCCACTGAATGGTGCACAGCAACAGTTATCCCACTCCACAAAGGGGGAGCCACCACAGACCCTGGAAGCTACTGCCCAATTAGCCTAACAAGCCTGGTCTGCAAGGCTATGGAGCGTATCATCATGGAACTTATAAATAATGACATTGGTAACTCCAAACTCAGGACCCCACCCAGTTTGGGTTTGTAAAAGGCAGATCATGTCTCCTAAACCTGATAGACTTCTTTGAAGCAGTCACCAAAGCTGTAGATAAGGGCAAGGTGGTTCACACAGCCTATCTAGATCTCGCCAAGGCTTTTGACACCATCCCCCACTCTGGAATTATAGATAAACTCACTAAACTAGGTATAAATCCCTATGTCACAAAATGGGTTGCCAACTGGCTCACTGACAGAACCCACACTGTGAAAGTAGCAGACTCCAAATCCAGCTTCAGACAAGTGACAAGTGGAGTACCACAGGGTTCAGTCCTGGGTCCTCTCCTGTTTGGTTTCTACTTCTCTGAAGTACAGGCCAACACAGAAGGTCTTTAGCTAATGAAGTTCGCAGATGGCTGCAAACTAGAAGCCATAATCAAAACTCCAAAAGATGTGGACATCCTACAAAAGTGCCTTGCTGAGACAGATGCCTGGTGTCAAAGCCATGGCCTCAAGCTCAATGCCAAAAAGTGCATTGTCATTCCTTTTGGTAAAAACTCCGTACCCATGAACTACCACATAGGTGGTGAGTGTATTAGTACATTTCTGCTGTATAGTTCCTTAGTCAAACCTCTGTACTGATGAGTATATCATCAGGACTAAACAGTTGTATATTGCTCTCCAGTTAGTGCCCCCCCAACTAAAGTCAAGTTTCTTTTGAGAAATATTCAAATCTATAAAAGAGCATTTCATTTCCTCTCCTGTTTCATCTGTAACTAACCCCAGCTTTAATTCTATATCCTTTTAAGAATGTCAGAAAATTATACTCTGTGCCCATAACATAGTCTATAACTTCGTGCAAACATATTAAATTACAGTTAAAATTTCAGTTGAACATATTACAATTTAAGCTAACATTACATACTTACCAAAGCCTAAAGAAACACTTAGAGTCAGTGTTAGCCCGCTTCGCTCGCCCTCGCTGCGCTTGGGCTTGCTCTGCTCCCCTCCCTGCCCCCTATTCCCACCCACCCCCACTACTTCTACTTTTATTCTGACCCCAAATCACCTGACCAGTAGTCCAACCCCTAATTCCCTAACAACTAGCCCAACCCACTCATCCTACCTCCCCCACCCCCCAATCCAATTACATCCCACACTGATCCCACTCCCAAAACACATTCCCAGGCAACACAACTCTACCCTCACACACAACCAACCAGAAATCCTAGTTGTACTTCTCACTCAAAGTAGTATCATGTTACCCACACTCACATCCCTATCACTAGCTCTACTATCGCTAACCTTCCTAACTTCCTTACAAACAGATCTACCGTTGCACAACTGCTATCACACTACCCACACTAGCCCACCCTCTCAAACCCACTCAGACTTCTACATCTGCCCTACAATCATAAATCTTACAACTACATATTACTCACTAACAAAAATTACACCATCTCATCACACTAAGAAAAACTCTCATAGACCAAGCTCGCAAACAATTAATATTAAAAAACACATACTGACACTCCTACAAATTCTGCTAACCTCTGGTGACATTCACCCAAATCCAGGTCCCCTCTCAGCTAGACAAACATCTGACCTGCTAATCCTAAATCTTACCATAAGAAGTATTACCAATAAGCTAACAGACCTACATGCATTCATAGCCCACTACAACCCTGATATACTCGCCATTACAGAAACCTGGCTTACACCCAGTATCCAAGATGAAGTCTTTCTTCGCCCAGGGTATAATACACTTAGATCTGATAGAACAACCAGGAAAGGAGGAGGAGTAGCCATTCTCTTTAAAACACCCTTAACCTCCAGCTCCTGCACACCACACCACCCACTTTTCAAACTGCTGAAGTCCTGTTTTCTGTCCTATCCATAAGAAACACCAAGAAGATTAATATAATATGCTGCTATATACCTCCAGGCAACAACTCGCTCATAATAGAAGACATCCTACACTGGACAAAGGACAATCTACCTCAGGAAACGATCCTACTAGGAGACCTTAACACTGACTGGGCAACCTGTAACTCCAGCAGCCCCTCTACACATATCAATCTATATGGGTTCTCTCAACTAATTAAAGAACCAACTAGAATAGATGAGAAAACAAAGAGAGAATACATACTGGACTGGACACTAACCAACTATCCCAAACAAAACTATACAGTAGGCTGCCTCCCAGATGACTTAAGTGATCATCTCCCCACCTTCCTACTCCAGAAACACTCCAATCACCCCAAACCAGTAGTCTACAAATTTGTACGAGATGACCGTAACCTTACCCCATGATACCTAAATACTGTCCTAAGCCACTGCAACTGGGAACCACTACGGACACTCGGGTTAGACCAGGCAGTAGACTACTTCAATACAACCTTCGCTAACATCCTTAATAGTCTAGCTCCCAGCAGAAAGATCAGAGTTAAAGCCAACTACGCACCCTGGCTAAATAGAGACACCAGAGCCTTACTAAAAGCTAGAGATAAAGCTTGGAAAATCTGGAAAACTTACAAAACCCCTAGCTATCAACAGCTTAGAAACAAGGCCAAGGCTGAATCCAAAATAAACAAACAAAACTATTTTCTTAGCGCCCAAAGGAAATATTCAAATAGTCCACAAAAATTCTGGCATGCCATTAACTCCCTACTAAAGCCAGGCAAAACCACAACTCCAGCACTCATCTCTACTAACAATACCCTAGACATAGCTTCTCAATTTAATAACCATTTTACTAAATCCATCTTAGCCCTATCCAGTCAAATAATCAAAAACAGTCTACCTCAGTCACAACCTAACCTATTCCACACCACTCCCTCTTTCAGCCTATCACCAGTGCCCACCTCAACTATCAAAACACTCCTCCTAAAACTAAAGCCAACCACACTAGCAGCTGATAACATACCTGCTGCATACCTAAAAATGGCTAGTGACTCCTTATCATATCCTGTCTCCATCCTTATCAACCGCTCCATACTAGAATCCTACATACCCAAACTCTGGAAAGTATCTCGCATCATTCCTCTCCATAAAGGAGGTAATTCTTATGAATTCTCCAACTACCGACCTATTGCCATCCTTTGCCCCTTATCCAAAATTCTTGAGAAATGCATCCACTTGCAAGTGATGACATTTCTTAACACACACAATCTACTATCTACCACACAACACGGTTTCCGTCCACATCACAGCACTACCACAGCCCTTTTATCTTTCACTAATTATATAAACCTTCACAGGAATGATAACAAATATGTATCAGCCATTTTCCTAAACCTCTCAAAAGCATTCATTATGGTTTCCCACTCCATTCTACTAGACTCACTAACATCATTATCCTTCACCTCCTCTACTATAGGCTGGTTCAGAAGCTACTTGTCTGACAGGCAACAATCAGTCCAGTGTAAAGGAACTCTGTCTACACAACTTCCAGCCACCATAGGTGTCCCACAGGGCTCTATACTGGGCCCGCTGTTGTTCTCTATTTTCACAAATAACCTCAAATGCTCTACACAACATGCCACACTCATACAATATGCAGATGATTCAGCTCTGATCTGCTCCGCCTCATCTCCCACCACCCTACATACACTCACTCAAGATACCTTTATCTCAGTAGAAAAATGGATATCTGGGATCCAACTAATTCTAAATCCCAAAAAGACAAAACTGCTACTATTTACCCCTAATAGATAAAAAAAAACCCTCTCCTTTACCATAACCTCTAATGACTGCACCACCATCTCCCCTTCTAACCATACCAAATTTCTGGGCATTGAAATAGACAATAATCTCCACTTTGATGTTCACATCTCACATACCATAAAACTAGTACACAAAAACTAGGCTCCCTATACAGGCATAAGTCCTTTCTCTCACAAAAAGCAAGAGTCACTCTTGCACAAAGCCACCTCCTCTCAACTCTATTATACGCAGCACCAATCTTTACCCAAATCAGACAATGTGACCTAGACAAACTAGAATCATGCTACAATAAAATAGCCAAGTTTGCTACTAACTCAACCTATAGAACCAATCACTGTGCTGCACTAAAAGAACTAAAATCGCTTGAGCTACCACAGCTACTTAACTATCACCAGCTGGGCACAGCCTACAATATTCTCAAATATCCTGAAAAAAACCCTCATTATCCAACCTACTTACTATCTATACTACAAACCGATACCTAAGATCCAGTGAAAAATCTCTCCTCTCCATCACCAAGGCTAACAATAATGCAGGGAAAGTGCTCTACTCCCACACCATTGCCAGAAATTGGAACTCTCTTCCCCTATCTGTGTCCACTGCCCCCTCCACATCCATATTCAAAAACTCCCTCAAATCGCACCTTCTTAGTACATGGTTAAGCCCTTGTATCACATAACCTTACCCATACTACTATTAATTCCCCAAATTCCTCTCTGATCACATGCTGGAGCTCTGATCCCCTGTAGGCTTGGTCATCCGAAAGGGTACTTTTAACTGTAGAATCTTACTTGATATATTTTCTTTTCTTACCAAAGTATGACTGACATTGTCTTTTTACCCATGTTCTATATCTTTTACCTGGAGTGCTTTTATTAATTCTTGTTATATTACTATGCTCAGCATACATGATGTAACCTGTTTTGTGTATTATGCTGGATGTACTGTATTTGTATAACTTGATGTTGGAGCTTTTCTCCCTGGGCCTCTGCTGAAAATGGACCTGGTCCAGTCGGAATTTCCTGGTTAACAAATGTAAAATAAAATAAAATAAAATAAAATAAATAAATAAATAAAGAGACCTTGGGACACAGGTGGACAGTAGTCTCTCCTTTGATAATCACATCGCCACAGTTGCCAGGAAATCCTTCTATGTGGCACACCTCATCACAAAATGTTTCTCATCCAGGAAAAAAGAGGTCATTGTTCCTCTCTACTCATCACTCATTAGACCCATTATAGAGTACAATGCCCCTTTTGATGTGTACCTCACAAGACATCTACAACAACTGGAATGGCCACAGAAATACCTCACAAAGAGGATTACCAGCCTCAAAGAGATGCCCTATGCAGACCGTCTCAAAATACTGCAGCTTTACTCCATTGCATATCGCCTACTCAGAGGTGATCTCTGCCTAACACACAAAGCTATGTCAAACCCAGAGCTTTTAGACATGTTCCACTTAAAGAAATCCCAATCCCTATGAGCTACAAGCTCTAGGGACCTAAACCTCGTCACCACAATAAACAGAACATGCTGGAGGGATAGATTCCTGTCCCAGAGACTTCCCATACTCTGGAACAAACTACCTATCTATATCAAGCAAAGCTCCCCATTAGCACTGTTCAAGAAAAATCTTGATGATTGGATGGGAGATAGGAAATTCACCCCGGGGATCACTTCTGTGGCTCTGCTCGACAGTGGCACAGGAAAATAATTTTCTTGGGTGGCGAAAGCCAGGGTACCTTTGGCTAGGCTTATATAGGCCCTAGGGCCAATAGCCTAATACCTACCTATGAACCTATGAACCTATATATATCTATATATATATCTACATATATCCATATATATCCATATATATCTATATATATCTATATATTTTCATATATGCATATATATCGATATATATCTATATTTATCCATATATACCCATATATATGTATATATATATATATATATATATATATATATATATATATATATATAGATATATATATATATATATATATATATATATATATATATATATATATATATATATATATATATACATGTATATATATATATACACATACATGTAAACATCCATTGCTGTACATATAGCTGCACATATAGGCACATATACTGCCCACCTTTCATGGTGGGGATGTCAATTATGCAACAGTTGTGGGACATACAGTTATGTAATACTGTTGCACAATGTTGTGCAGAATGCATTCTGCTGCCCTCAGGCCGTATAGCTGTAGCAGGCTTCACTGCCTGTAGCTCAGTCCCACAGTGTTTAACACCACATGACATATACTGGCACTGCTTGCTTTCTGAAATGCCACACACTACAACCTACATACATATGTGCACACAGCAGCCTTCAACAACATACATATGTCCGGCCTTCACTAACAGTTGCAGTATGTCCCTTGCCCTATGCAAATGTGCATGGTACATATAGATACGGACCGCTGCCACATATGGATGATTCACAGTATGCAGGGCACCCTTCAGACACATCTTTCAGATGTCAGCAAATACATATCTGTTACATACCTTACCTTTGTATTCCTCACCTCCGTCTGTTGTAGGTGTTATATTATTTTATGTATTTATTTTTTTTGTATTGGTTTCCTCTGGTTGTTGCTGTTTATTTTCAGTGTCTGTCTCCCACTGCCTGTTTGTATCCGTCTGTCTGTCTGTCTCTGTCTGTCTCTCTCTCTCTCGCTCGCTCGTGCTCTCTCTCTGTCTCCCAGTTGTTGCAATGATATTACTGCATGCTTGGACAGCAGATACAGGCTTCTTTTCTAGGTCTCTGCACATGTGCATGTGATGGCCTCTGCACCAATTGGTGCCCACCATTTCATAATTGCATGCAGTCTGCTGTGTGGTAATTGCAGTTCTCACTGTGATTTCAGGACACTGCTATAAAATAATAGGTTAGGTAGGCATAGCCCTTTCAGTTTTGCAAGGTGGGGACCATGCTTGTTTGCTGTGGACACTGTTGTCTCAGTCAGAAGGTTGGTATTTGTCTCATATCTGAAGCTGGATTTTAGCCAGTGAAATGCATGTTGTACTGAAACCTGACTGTTGCTTCTTCCAGTACACTCTTCTCAGTGTGTAGGTTTACTCACACCTCCTAATGCTAACACTGGATACATGGGAGTATGTACTTTCTTTTCAAATTAGAGAATTAACTGGCATACAACAGTAGTTATTGCAATGTATTCCTATGGCTTTCCTATTTTCCCTTTACATTCACTCATTGTAATGCATGTAAAATTTCTTCCAGCACCAAGGTATTGTATATCTGCTGTGGCTTAGGGGTACATCATGCAAACTGGCGAGTCCAAGGTGTGGGGTTTGAGAATGACAAGGGTATTTTATTTTGCTGCTGAGCAGTACGAGGGCCCTGTCATACAGAGTGACTAAGGCACTTTTAAGCAGCTGTAAGCGTGTTTGGCGAGTTTGCGTGACGCTTAGCGATGCTAAGCTAAGCTTAGCTTAGCTTATTTTATTTTAGCAATACTAAGCTAAGCTTGCCTTAGCTTATCATATCTTAGCAATGCTAAGCTAAGCGCACACATGTGCTCACTGGTGCAAACCTGCTTACTACTGTTTAGAATTGCTCAATCCCGCTAACCCCTGCGCTCGTTTCTTTGACAGAAAAGTAAATGGGGAGATAGGAATGTGATGATAAAGGGTGCACAAAGAGGGGAAGACAGTAGGGAAACCAGCTTGGGATGTACAGGATGGGTGTGGAGAAGGTCCATAGCTGCCCATTTCTTTACCAGCAACAGCTGTGCATATGCAATACATTAGGAGGGATATTTGAAACCTTCCACTCCTGAGAGAGGGGTGAGGACAACTAAGCATGTTGAACTACCAATTATGAATATCAGGCACATGCACTGTTTGTGAACTGCTATACTGTCATTAGTACGTTACTCACTTCTGAACAGTTTGTGGTTTGTTTGTGTTGACATTAGCACAGTCTGCTCAGGACATCTGGGCATATTCCACTACTGTGTATGCCTACCTACAACCTTGGTTGTGCCTGACTACACGGGTATATAGTACCTTTGGGTAGAGGTGCAGAACTGCAGAGTGCATTATTTATTATCGTGTGATATTTATCTTACTGAACATGCAGAGTTGCTGTGTACCTGTAAGTCTATAAAGGCTAGTAATCTGTCTGAGTAACTCCCACCTGTGGACATATCCAGATGATAGACAGAGGTTAGCCTAGAATTCATTGACTGTGCACCACAACAGTCTTTTCAGCACCTGAACAATGGCATTGTCACAGCTGGTTGCTAGCAGTACATGGCTACATCCTTTGATATTTCTGTGTTGTACTCCTACATAAGGGCATGCTTGTGGAATTCATTCTACAGCTATTCGCAGAGTGTGTAACAGCAGACAAACTGATATGCCTGTGTGCTTCTGACTCTTCCAGGCCTCAGATACTCTCAGGTATATATTTGAACAGCCTCAGGGAAAGGGACATATCAGCGGGATACACCTGTGATATATTTCAGATATTTTGCAGTTGCGACTTTGGGGAATTCTGAGCATATGCATTACTACACCTTTTCTGATGTGCAAGCAGTGTCTACTCTCACTTATTGACATTTATCATTAAGTGGCATTCCCCACCTTTCTGCCTATTGTTACTACATTTTACAGGGAGTCTGAGGTGCACAGCTAACATTTGTTTGCAAATCAGGGACATCCCTGTAAACCAGTCACAGTTGGGAGGTCTGGCCTCTGACCTATTCAAATATGCCAGTGTTTATCCTGCTCTGATACTGTGTGGGGTATGTAAGGTGCTACTGTAACATTATTCCCTACTTGCATGGCTGGTTCTCTTTTCACAGTCATGTCATGTAATTCCACAACACTTGCTGGTTAAGGGCCACAGAACATGATTTGTGTTTTGCCATTTCTATTCTCCCTTTACATTCACTCATTGTAATGCATGATATATTTCTTTCAGCACCCAGTTATTGTATATCTGCTGAGGTGTAGTGGTACTTCATGCAGACTGGTGAGCCCAAAGTCTGCGGTTAAGACTGACAGGTGTATTTTATTTTGCTGCTGAGCAATACAAGGGCCCTGTCATACAGAGTGACTAAGGCACTTTTAAGCAGTTGTAAGTGGGTTTGCACTGGTTTGCATGATGCTTAGCAGTGCTTAGCTAAGTGCACACAAGCTCACACTCGCTCACGCCCGCTAACTACTGCTTAAAAGTGCTTACTCCCACTAAGCCCCGCGCTAATTTCATTGAAAGAAAAGAAAATGGGGAGATAGGAAAGTGGTGAAAAAGGGGGCACAAAGAGGGAAAGACAGTAGGAAAACTAATTGGGATGTGCAGGAAGGGTGTAGGGAAGGCCCATAGCTGCCCATTTCTTTACCAGCAACAGTTGTGTATATGTTCGTAATTTGGTGTGAAATTTGCAACCTTCCACCCCTGAGAGAGGGTTGAGGACAACAAAGTCTGCTGTACTGCCAGTTATAATTATAAGTTTACATGTCCAGCAGACATGTGTTCGAAAAGGGCAGCTATGTATGGGGCATAATTTTTTTGTGGGAACAGATTGCCCTTTTTTTTATTTTTTTTTTTAGATGAGAGTGGAATGTGAGGTAGAGGAAGTAGGTATATTTGGGGAGGTAGGTTGGGGAGGTAAACAGACAAAACAAACAAGATGCATACAGGGGTGGAATTTGACACATAGGGTGGGTGAACACAATTGACGGGGAAGGTTGTTTAGAAATCGCAAGCCCATGAGCCCACAGATGGTAACAGTGGAAGTGAGATCCCCACCCATGGGCAGTCACCACTGCACTTTCACAGCCCAGAGTGTGGCTGTGCTGGGGGCTGAGTAGGATGGGCAGGCTCACCAGAGAGACGTGCCACTCTCGCCTCAAGCTGGCGTAGGGGATCAGCGACTGAATGCTGGATCTCCCTACGCACCACAGCCCGAACCCTACGAAGGGTGACAGGTGGCCCTACTCCACCCATGCTTGCACAGGGTGGACAAACCCCATCCCCTGCAGTGCTTCCACCCGAAGGTGGCACAGGACCAACGGAGGAGGGGAGCCCGTGCTGGGCACCAGACCTGCTGGTGCCAGGTGCACTCACCGGCTGAGGTGGGACAGGTGGGACCGCCGAGACCGGCTTTCCCATACATTCTGTGATTAGGTGTGTTTAATTACAACATAAGCAGAACAGCATTCCAGATTAGTTGTAACAGCATGCAATAATATTCCCATTAACCCAACACACCAAGGGTAAAACAGTTGAACAGCAAGCATAACTCATGCATATATTGAACCACAGTGGTTATTCCAACAGCATGCAGGGATGTTTGGTAGCAACAGGCCACCATGATTTTGGTGTTTAAATGGGGCACATGCATCAACGTGAATGCAAATATTTATAGAACAACAGGACATATGTCCCAACAAATATTTAAGATTACACATACCCATTGAGGTGTGGAATTGCATGTTTTATGCACATACAGTAGGGTGTAGAAAAAACCTCGGTTAACATCTTATAATGACCTTTTGGTCTACACTACATTCCTAATGACTGCAACTGTATATCCCCTACCTGTATTATTACACTTGCCACCACACATTAGGTTGTGTCTTGGGTTTGTCTAGTTCAATATATGCCTGACCTATATCTGACATACTAACTGTCCAGGATGCAGATGTTACTGCTACAAATTTCTTGATTGCATTTATATTTCTTTATCTACATATCTGGGATGTTTTCACATGACATTTTCACTTCAATTTGTACAGAACCCTGCATTTCTTGACACACACTCATATTTCTGGTGAATAATTACATGCTACATGTGTGCCAGGTTTACTTATTCATGCCAGCCAGTAACTGACTATTGTGGACTGTATATATGTTTCACAGCTACTAGCACTTCCATCACCCACTTTATATGGGACTGCGTAACCCTGGGTTGCCAGCACATTTTCAAACAGTACTGTTTGTATAATGCAAGGGTAAAACAACATTTCAGACTCTGTGACACAGACACACTCTGGGTTTTAGACTTTTATTAATGACATTGCACACTTTTCCACAGGCTCACTCCTTTATTTGTTTTAACGGTGTTTATGGCAGACATGTTCAAAACATATTATACCTTTATTAATAGGTTAGAACAATTGTTTTTCAGGCTCACTCACTTATGTTATACGACAGTGCCTGCAGAGATATTATTCCAGACATATGTTACCTTTCTTAATGGGTTACTACACTCTGTTTCTGCCTCCCTGACATTTTTATCTGACAGTACATGCAGAGGACTTATTCAGGCAATTCTATGGCTGTTTTATTGGACTACAACACTTTCTTTCATGCTCTCTCCCATATTTTATATAACAATGCATGCAGAATAATCACTAACCTGCCTGGTGGTGCAGCCTTAGCAGCCTATCAGCATAGGCTTGCTGATTCATAGCATGGTCACCTGCAGCTGTAAAGTAAATGAAGGGGTATTGAGACATACCTATCCGTTATACATACTCCATTATCAATTCTTACATACTGCATTCCATGGCTACATACTCAGTTGTGGGGCATTTTGCATCCCATGGGCCTCCTGTATCCACTGGTTCAGGAGGCCCGTGGGATGCAGAATGCCTCATGAATATTCATGGCACGCTGATATCATACCATTCAACTGCAGCCTCCGAATAAGACTTATTAAGTCTTACACGGAGGATTCGTGAATCCGGGGGATTATATGATACAAATCTACCTTTTTAAAATCTTGACTCAAGATTTACATATACAAATAGTAAAAGCTGGTTTTCAAATGACTTATGGATACTATGATACTGAAAAAAGTGCATGTGTAGGCACCCATACAAAAATGCTAGCAAAAAGGCCTGCTTTCTGTATTTATTATAATAATTTCTTTCCAGTTCTGTATCTTGCTGATACGGTTTTACTTATTCACCTCCTGAAGTTAATTTATTTATATTTGTACAAGGTATATTTAATCTCATATTTTGCACTGTATAGTCTATTCTTAAATGTTTCACATCAATATCATTTATTTTTAAAATATTTCTGTATATAGTTCCAAAGCTGCCTTTCTCTGCAATCTCTGACTGCCCTCTTAACATTATAAGTTTTGTACATTCTTTTACTTCCTGAGTTCTGTTGATATCCTTAAACCATATGAAAGTACAAATGTTCTATTGCAATCCCATATCAGCTACATTTCAAGTCTTTAAAATTTTTTGGTGCCATTAATATCACAATTGTTTTCATAGCAAAAGTATTTTATTTAATCTAAAAATATCAATTATGCCTTTAGGTTTCGACTGGAGTTCAAAGTTACTAACGAAAACACTAAACTGAAAAAAAAGGAAAAAGTAAAGGTTATGTCAATGTCATTACTTAGAGCAAAAGCTAATTTGTCACTTTTTCCCTTCCTTGTAATATAATCAGATAGCAGATGGCAATGCATTGCATGTATCACATGTACACACATGAAAAATTCAACACTGGCATTTTTAAATTTTGTGTTACGTTTATCACTTCTCAGTCACTATATACAACTGTTCTTTTTTTTTTTTTACAGTGATATAGCATTTTATCACTATAGTGTTTAAATGTTTGAAATGAGACTGTTGAACTCAATTTTCCTATTCTGAAATTGCAAAAAGAGAAACACATTACGTACACCTTAATAATATACAAGGAGTATGGTGTTATCTGAAATTAATTTAGTATTTTTTTTTATTTTAGACTCCATAAAATAAAACAAAATTTCCAGACGTATTCTTCATCAACCATTTAAGCTCTTCTTTAAACATTGCCTTGGAGTAATGTCTTCCTACAATGAACCTGAGTACTGTTATCCAGCTATAAACAATTCCTGCATAAAAAGCTCAAGGTCGCCAGTGGTTCATACTGTTCTGTATGTGTTTGTCATTGCCTTTGTTATTATAACAATGTGTGGAAATTTACTAGTAATCATATCTATAACTCATTTCAAGCAACTCCACCATCCTACAAATATTTTAATTTGCTCTTTGGCAGTTGTTGATTTTCTTGTAGGCTTCATTATTATGCCATACAGCATGGTAAGAACTATAGAATCCTGTTGGTATTATGGGGATAGAGTCTGCAAAATGCATAGCACTTTTAATTTGATGTTTTGCTTGTCTTCTGTATTTCATCTTTGTTTTATTGCAGCTGACCGTTACTACGCTGTGTGTGACCCTCTACATTACTATACAAAAATAACTTTCTCCACAGTGATAGTATTTATAACAATAAGTTGGACAGTGCCATTCATGTTTGCATTTGGAATTGTTACTTCAGAAGTAACTTTTGATGGAATCAGGGATTATGCTGCATCGATTACCTGTATTGGTATGTGCCTGATGTTGTTCAATAAGCTGTGGTCTGTATTAATTTCCATTATTGCTGTTGTTCTTCCTGCTACTGTGATGATTAGCATTTACAGTAACATTTTTGTTGTGGCAAGGAGGCATGCTCAAGTGATTTGTAGCAGAAGTGAAGACACAAAGAAGAACAAATCACACGTCTCCAGCAAAAGTCAAACAAAAGCTGCTAAGACATTGGGTATAGTAATGGGTGTATTTATAATTTGCTGGCTCCCCTGTTTTGTTGCAGTCATGTTGTTTTCTTTTCTAAATTATTCTATTCCAGCAGTTCTATATGATGTCTCTGCATGGTTTGCATATTTTAATTCTGGTTTTAATCCTATAATTTATAGTTTCTTTTATCCTTGGTTTAGGAAGGCAGTGTATACCATATTAAGTGGCAAAATATTCAGCCTTGGCTCTTCCAGAATAAGCTTATTTTTAGAAAATCATTGAACATTTTGTGGTCATTATCTTGTTCTTATTCCCCCCAAAAAATCTCTCTCTCACTATATCTATATCTATCTATCTATCTATCTATCTATCTATCTATCTATCTATCTATCTATCTATATGGGTCCCCTTCACATAGTCGACTTTTCATAAAGTCGACTTTCATATGACCGAGGCCATATGATCGACTTTCAGAATGCCGACTAAGTAAAGTAAACATAAACAAGCAACAAACATTTACCTTAAACTTTTAGCAGGGGGGGGGGGGCATGGGGGGCTCCACCCCTCACACACCTCCATAACTTAAATATACCAACTCTGAGATCGCACTACAGTGCGGAAGTGGGAGATTCTCCCATTCCGCATTGTGTGGAGATAGCGGTTTCCCATGGTCGGCTTTTCAAAAGTCGATCATATGGCCTCGTCCATATGAAAGTTGACTTTATGAAAAGTCGACCATGTGAAGGGGACCCATGTATATATATATATATATATATATATATATATATATATATATATAGGTTCATAGACTGATACTAGGCTATCTGCCCTAGGGCATTTATAAGCCTAGCCAGAGTGTGTTTGGCTTTCGCCACCCTTTTAGATTAGTTGACTGTGCCTCTGTATAGTAAGTCACAGAAGGTAGTCCTTTTAAGGTTAGTTTATTGTACCTCTGTCAAGCAGGGACACAGAAGAGATCCCAGGGGAAAACTTATGATCTCTCATCCACTCATCAAGATTTCTCTTGAAGAGGGTCAGTGAGGAGCTCTGCCTAACATGGATTGGGATTTTGTTCCAGAGTGAGGGAAGCCTCTGTGATATGAATCTGTCCCTCTAGCATGTCTTATTTATTTCTGTGCTGAGGTTCAAGTCCCTGGAGCATGTAGCTCTAAGGGATTTGGATTTTCTGAGGTGAAGCATGTCCATTAATTCTGGGTTGGACATGGCTTTATACGTCAGACACAGATCACCTCTGAGTAGGCGGTACGCAACTGAGTAGAGCTGGAGTTTCTTTAGCCGAACTTCATAGGGCATCTGTTTGAGCTCTTGATCCTCTTGGTGAGGTACTTTTGGGGTCTTTCCAGTTACTGCAGGTGTCGGGTAAGGTACATCCCAAATGGGGCATTGTATTCAATTATGGGCCTGATAAGTGATGAGTAGAGGGGCACAATGACCTCTCTTGATCTAGATGTGAACTCTTTCGTGATAAGGCGGGCTATATAGACGGTCTTTCTAACCACTTTGGCAACGTGATTGTCAAAGGAGAGATTGCTATCTACTTGGGTCCCCAACTCCCTAATTACTTCTTCCGTACTTAATGGATTACCACCTATGTGGTAATTTGTGGGCACTTTGTTTTTCCCAAAAGGGATGACTATGCACTTTTTGGCATTTAGCTTCAGGCCATGGCTCTGGCACCAGTTATCCATCTCTGTGAGACCTTTTTGGAGGATGCTTGTGTCAGCCGGAGAGTCGATGATGGCACCCAGTTTGCAGTCATCTGTGAACTTGGTCAGCCATAGTCCACCCATGTTAGCCTGTACCTCGGAGAAATATATACCGAACAAGAGAGGTCCCAGGACTGAGCCTTGTGGGACGCCACTTGTAACTGGTTTAGAGTCTGACATGGCACCAGCTATTCTGACCATGTGGGTTCTATCCCTGAGCCAGTTTGCAACCCATCTTGTGTCATAGGGGTTGATATTTAAGCTGGTGAGCTTATTTATGATGCCCGAGTGGGGTATTGTGTTGAAGGCTTTTGCGAGGTCCATGTAGGCTGTGTGGACTACCTTCCCTTCATCTATGGATTTGGTAACTGTTTCAAAGAAGTCAACCAGGTTCAAGAGGCAAGATCTGCCCTTAACAAAGCCGAATTGGGAGGGATCCAGTGTCTGGAGGTTCCCAATGTCTTTTTTTATGATTTCCATGATGATATGCTCCATAGTTTTGCAGACCAGGTTAGTTAGGCTTATAGGGTGATAGTTTCCGGGGTCTGTTGTGGCACCACCTTTGTGGAGTGGGACCACTGTTGCTTTACGCCATTCCTTGGGTACATATCCTGTAGTAAGGCTGAGATTGAACAGTGACTTTATATGAGGGTTTAATTCTTCTTGGAGCTCGTGTAAGACACAGCCTGGGACACTGTCTGGTCCCATTGATGCTGTGTTTTTTTGCTTTGGAGAGGGCAGCTCTCACCTGTGCATCTGTGATCTCAGGAAGGTTACACTCTGTTGGGACAGACATTTGATCTTTTGGGGGGGGAAGGGGGGGGGTTGCACTGAACCTTTCTGCCAGGATGATGGCAATGTCTGTGGGTTCAGTGTATTTTTTGTCATTTTGCACTAACTCAGAGCATATCTGGGAGTTGCCCCCCCAGGTTTCTGACATAACTAAAGAAGGCCTTGTGATTATCTTTAGTGTCTTGTGCAATTTTTCTTTCGAAGCTGGCCTTAGATGATTTTATGAGGGATCGTAGTTTCTTGCTAGTACTGATCAGAGATGCCTTCCCTTTTTGGGATTTTGCTCTGTCATGTAGTAGCTTTCACCTTCTGTTGTATAGCTTATTTATGGCTGGGGTCCACCAGACAGGTCTCCTGCCTTTGGAGGAGTGAGTCTTGGTTTTATTTGGGATAGCATGCTCCATGCATTCCTGTAGGTGTCCATAGAATGCTTTTGTAAAGGATTCTGCATTTTGGGCCGTATTTTCCACTGGCTCGGGGGCTTTGAAGGATTCCACCTCAGTTTTGAGAACTGTGAAGTTTGCTTTTGAGAAGTTCTTCACCGTGGTTTCCTTGGCTGGGGGTGGGGATGGAATATTGATGTCCAGTGAGATTAGTTTATGGTCTGATCTTACCAATGAGGGGTATACCTCTGGTGTGGAACATAAAGACCCTATGTTGGTGGTGACCAAATCCAATAAGTTTTCCCCTCTTGTGGGAGTGGTGACCGGTTGTTCCATAGCATTTCAGTTTATAAATTCTAGGAACTGTTGGGTGAGGGAGTATGGGCTTGAGTAGTTTTCCCAATTAATGTTTTGGTAGTTGAAGTCACCCAATATAATGGTGTTTGGAGAGACCTTCATGTTTTTCAGTGTTCTCAGGAAAGCCAAGTGAGGTCCCTGTGTTTGGGATGGTGGTCTGCAGCAGGCTACAAACCGAAAGGCAGTTTTGCCCACTGTTAGTAACACATGGATGGTTTCTGATGCTTCGTGCAGTGCCACTAACCTGGAGGTGTGGGTATCTTTGATAAATATGGATACTCCCCCTCCTTTTGTGGTTCGGTCTGAGTTTTGGGGCCGAAAAGCATGGTATGAAGTATAACCTGTTAGTGCTGGGGTGTTCTCGGGAGCCTTGAACCAGGTTTCTGTTACTGCACAGATATCAATATTCTCCATACTGAGGAGAGTCTCAAGTGCGTGCATCTTGAGGTTTAGACTTCTGGCATTGAGCAGCATTACCCTTAGTTTTTTTTTTCTTTGTGTTGTCTATGGAGGTGGGTTTGTCTTTTGAGCCTTGCCTAAAAAGGCACTATGGGGGAGGCAAGAGTCTTTGCCAGTATTCGAAAACCCAGGGGTGACAGGTGCAAGCCGTCCCTAGTGAAGCAACGTGGCTTGTCGAGCATGTCATCCCAGGCTGACAGACACTGGATCCCCTTTGAATGACACCAATACTTTAGCCAATTGTTAAAATTGATCATTTTGTCTTTATACTGTGGCATCATTCTTGGTGAGGGTAAGATGCTACTCAAGGTCAGGGTCATACCAGCCTGGGCTACATGATCAAAGAGCTCCTCTATGTCTCTTTTCATGTAGTCCAGGGAGGTACATTTCAGGTCATTCATACCAGCATGGACAATGATGGAGTCATATTTGTACTTGCTTGGAGTGACCTGAGTGCTTGTGTTATGTGGCGGATCGTGGCACCCAACAGGCAGCTTACAGTGACCTTCTCCTTGTTCAGCCTGGTGAGTGGGATGTCAGTGTGTCTGACAATAGTCACCTATTACAAGTGTATCAGGTGTGTAGTTTAGCCTTAAGGGCTGTGACTGTGTGGCACACTGACTTTGTGAGCTATATGCTACGTGGGTATTATTTCGTGGTAGGGGTTGCTTGGATGTCTGCTTTGGAGGTCTCTGCTGCTTAGGCAGATTTTTATTTAGAGCCTCCGAGTATGTTTTTGTGTGTTTATGTGTTTGGTTTGCTGATGCGATAGGTCTATGTGAGACTGGATTTGTGGTGTGTGTGGTTACCTTCTCCTCCTGACGGGCTGTGCCAGTACTGGGTTGAGAGAGCTTAGCCTCCAGTTTGGCTATATAGTTGCATCTCTCACATATGTTTGAGCTTGTTGGGAGGAGGAGAGGGTGGTCTGTATACATAAGGCAGTTGTAACATTGCCTCAAGATTCCCAGATTCACCAGCTGGACTGGAGCGTAAACCTGAAACTGACCTTTGGACATGCCTGAATAATATAGGGAACTACTTGTTGACTGATCGGAAAGGACCAATAGGGAGCAAGTACTTAAAAGGAGTATAAGAGGATGCAGTGCTTAATTTTATTAGTGTTTACCTATGAGATTACTTATACGAGCAAGTGCAGGGCTTTAGAATGAAAATAGAGAGCTTATTTTGAGATTTAGAGCAGTTCTAAGGGACAAAGTGAAGAGCAGACTTTGTGGAGCCGGGAATAGTTTAAACCTGTTTAAGCGGCACTGCCCAACGCTGCTCTGTGTGCAAGACCGTGCAAAAAGAGAGTTGCAAGGTTTTAAGAGAGAGAGAGATCAAGGAGTTTGGAATTGACCCAAAATGGCCAATAAAACTACATTTTCTAGGCAGTAACCACTCCTACAGGGAGAGGCAGGCTGCTCAGTGTTAACTACTGCCACTGGTGAACACAGAGACTTCCCTTTAGCCCAAGCAAGCACTGGCCTCCTAGAAACTTACCAACAGTTCAGAACAGCAGCTCTGTAACTGAACTTTCGTTTAAATTAGAGAAAGTGGGAAAATAGCAAGATTTTTTTTTTGTTTGTTTTTGTTTAAGGATAGCATAGACACACAAGTAGCAAACTAGTCAGAACAGTGCAATAAATGACCCCAACATGTATGTGCTAGGTCAGAGGCAGGAAAAATGCAATTTAAGAAAAAACAATTTTAAATTAAGTGCAACACAAAAAATGCAGTAAACAGGCTCTAGGGTATGTTCTAAATATTGTTTCTAACCCAGATATCAACTTTTGCAATCAAGAAAATGCCAAAAAGTAGGCGGCAATGCAGTTTTTCTAAGAAATAAATCACAAGAAAATACTTAAAAGTTCAAAAGTGGCTCCTTTCTTCTCTCAGCATTTTCTCCTCTTGGTAGGTGCTTCAGCAACAACTATCAAGCCTGGAAAGATAGATATATAGATATAGATATATATTCAGATATCAAGGCACTGTTTCATTTAACTGCATATTTGTATTTATTACAATAAAATGATGCCTATACTCATATTTCTTTCAAAATTCTTTATCTGAAATAAAATCTATTGATTCCCAAAATCATAGTGTGTATGTTTATGGGTATGTTACAATTGTTAATTCAACAGTCTGCCACACAACAATACATTTAACTTTATCATTTTGAATGTTTTCTGGATTTTTCAGACCTTTTTAAACACATTTCACTATTCTCATAGAAATGTATCATAGTTTTCATAAGCATAAACTTTAAGAAAAGCATTTAACATTTTGCATTAATAACCACATATCTACAGGGTAATTTAATTAGACTGACAATGGATAAGAGTAGAGAAGAAGGAGGTTGGGGAAATGGAGTTGAAAGAAACAGTCTTCATTTTTATCTATTTTCACGTCACACAGTTTTTAAACTTTTCTTTCCAACTTCTGTTACTCTGTTTATTGTATCTTCCTTTGTTTTTCTCATCTACATCTCATTCCTTAACTATTTTCTCAGTTTATCATCACTGCCATTTTCTTTCCCCACTTTTCACTCTCGCTATGCCCTGTTTTGTTGTGCTTCCTAATTCTTCTTCAGTTTCTAGTACTACCTATCCATCCATTCTCTATTCCTTTCTTACACCTTATTCAGCCATGTATTTACCTTCTCTGTTGTATATCTCACTGTGTCCTTTCTATACTCTCATTGTTTTCTTCCTAACTGCCTTCCACACTTGCTGTAATTACAAAATGTATTATTTAGGTCACTTCCTAGTGTGTTTGTCCATGATTTCCTCTACCTGTCCATTGCCATCCGGACTGCTCTTTCTGTTAATGTCTTGTATATTCTCATGCTGCTTTTCTGTACCTTTTCCCAACCTCTTAATACTTTTCCATGCCATTTCCTTTGTCTTCCCCATTTAAACTTCCCTTCATATTTCATCTTACATCCTACCCTTCCAACGACGCCTGTATCTTCTCCATAAATGTTCACAAAAATTATTCTGTGAAATAACCATAACCCTTTCCTACTCCATGTTTTTGCTGAATTTTTTTCAAAGATCTGCAACTTCACCTACCTCCCTTTCCAGTCCCTTCACTATACTATTGCCTCTTATCTCCCTCTCCACTAGCTTCCATTCTGTTTCTTCTGTTTTACCATACCGGAATGCATCTAATCATCTTTTAATCCATTTATCTTTCATAGGTTTTATTACAAGAAAACTCTTCACTGCCCTTATGTGCCTTCCTCCATTTCTTAGTACACACCTTTATATTTCCTTTTACATACCTCTTCCCATGAAATATATTTTCCTCTTTTCACTTCTCCTCTTAATCTGTGAACCTGATAGACTTCTTTGAAGTGCTCACCAAAGCCGTAGATGAGGGTAAGGTGGTACACACAGCCTATCTAGATCTCACCAAGGCTTTCAACACCATCCCCCACTCTGGAATTATAGACAAACTCATTAAACTAAGTATAAATCCCTATGTCACAAGATGGGTTGCCAACTGGCTCACTGACAGAACCCACACTGTGAAAGTAGCAGACTCTAAATCCAACTTCAGACCAGTGACAAGTGGAGTACCACTGGGTTCAGTCCTATGTCCTCTCTTGTTTGGTATATACTTATCTGAAGTACAGGCTAACACAGAAGGTCTTTGGCTAACAAAGTTCGCAGATGACTGCAGACTAGGAGCCATAATCAAAACTCCTAACGATGTGGACATCCTACATAAGGGCCTCACTGAAACAGATGCCTGGTGTCAAAGCCATGGCCTCAAGCTCAATGCCAAAGAGTGCATTGTCATCCCTTTTGGTAAAAACTCTGTACCCATGAACTACCACATAGGCAGTAGGCTACTTAACACCAAAAGTGTGATAAGAGACCTTGGGACACGGGTGGACAGTAGTCTCTCCTTTGATAATCACATCGCTACAGTAGTCAGGAAATCTTTCTACGTGGCACATCTCATCACAAAAGGTTTCTCATCCAGGAAAAAAGAGGTCATTGTTCCCCTCTACTCATCACTTATTAGACCCATTATAGAGTATAATGCCCCTTTTGGTATGTACCTCACAAGACATCTACAACAACTGGAAAGGCCAAAGAAATACCTCACAAAGAGGATCTTTTCAGGCTTGCTAGTTGTTGCTGAAGCACCTACCAAGGGGAGAAAACGCTGAGAGAAGAAAAGGAGCCACTTTTGTGATTTTAAGTATTTTCTTCTGATTTCTTGTTAAGTTTTACTGCTTTGCCACCTACTTTTTGGCATTTTCTCGCTTGCTAAAGTTTATATCTGTAACAGTAACAGTGCTTGGAACACATCTAGAGCCTGTTTACTGCATTTCCTGTGTTGCACTTAATTTAAAATTGTTTTTTTCTCTAAAAACTGCATTTTACCTGATTTTGGCCTAGCACTCAAGTGTGGGGTCATTTATTGCACTGTTGTGATTATTTTGCTGCTTGTGTATCTCTGCTACCTTTAAACTACAAAAAAAAAAAAAAAATCTTGCTTTTTTCCCACTTTCTGAAAGTTAAGAAAGTTCAGTTTCAGATTTGCTGTTCTGAACTGTTTGGAAGTTTCTAGAAGGCCAGTGCTTACTTGGGCTAAAGGGAAGTCTCTGTGTTCACCAGTGGGAGTGGTTAACACTGAACAGCCTGCCTGTCCCTGGAGGAGTGGTTACTACCTAGAAGTTGTAGTTTTATAGGCCATTTTGGCTCAATTCTAAACTCCTTGATCTGCCTCTCTTAAAACCCGACTGCCTCGTGGTGTTGGTGTCTTTTCAGGCTTGCTAGTTGTTACTGAAGCACCTACCAACGGGAGAAAACGCTGAGAGAAGAAAAGGAGCCACCTTTGTGATTTTAAGTATTTTCTTCTGATTTCTTGTTAAGTTTTACTGCCTTGCCGCCTACTTTTTGGCATTTTTTGGCTTGCTAAAGTTTATATCTGTAACAGTAACAGTACTTGGAACACATCTAGAGCCTATTTACTGCATTTCCTGTGTTGCACTTAATTTAAAATTGTTTTTTTCTCTAAAAACTGCATTTTACCTGATTTTGGCCTAGCACTCAATTGTGGGGTCATTTGTTGCACTGTTGTGATTATTTTGCTGCTTGTGTATCTCTGCTACCTTTAAACTACAACAAAAAGAAAAAAAAAATCTTGCTTGTTCCCACTTTCTGAAAGTTAAGAAAGTTCAGTTACAGATTTGCTGTTCTGAACTGTTTGGAAGTTTCTAGAAAGCCAGTGCTTACTTGGGCTAAAGGGAAGTCCCTGTGTTTACCAGTGGGAGTGGTTAACACTGAACAGCCTGCCTGTCCCTGGAGGAGTGGTTACTACCTAGAAGCTGTAGTTTTATTGGCCATTTTGGGTAAATTCTAAACTCATTGATCTCTCTCTTAAAACCCTACAACTCTCTTTTTGTGCGGTTCTGCGCACTGAGCAGCGTCGGGCAGTGCCGCCTAAACAGGTTTAAACTATTCCACGCTTCACAAAGTCTGCTCTTCACTTTTTCCCATAGAACTGTTCAACTCTCAAAGTAATCACTCTATTCTTTCTAAAGCCCTGCACTTGCTCAGCTCTTATAAGGAAACACTAACTAACTAAAGCAATACACCCTCCTTGACTTCTCATAAGTATTAGGCTCCCGATTGGTCCTTCCTGATCAAGTGAAAAATCATCTCCCCTCCCTAATCTGATCAGTAAAAAAAACAGTTCCCTATACTAATCTGGTATGTCAGTTTCAAGGTTACTCTCCAGTCCAGCTGGTGAATCTGGGAATTTTTAGGCTATGTTACAATTGTCTTATGTACACAGACAACCCTCTCCTCCTTCCAACAAACTCTAATACATGTGAGAGATGCAGTTACACAGTCAAACTGGAAGCAGAGCTCTCTCAACTCAAGACTGGCACAGTCAGTCAGGAGGAAAAGGTAACCACCCACACCACAAATCCAGTCTCACATAGACCTATTGCATCTGCATACCCAACACATAAACACACAAAAACATACTCGGAGGCTCTAAATAAAAATCTGCCTAAACAGCAAAGACCTCCTAAGCAGATATCCAAGCAACAGCCACCCCTCAACAATACCCACGAATCACATATCTCACAAAATCAGTGTGCCTCACAGTCACAGCCCTTAAGGCCAAACAACACACCAAATACACTTGTTATAGGGGACTCTATTGTCCGGCACACTGATGTCCCGCTCACCAGACTGAACAAGGAGAAGGTCACTGTAAGCTGCCTGTTGGGTGCCAGGATCCACCACATAATGCAAGCACTCAGGTCACTCCAAAGCAAGTACAAGTATGACTCCATCATTGTCCATGCTGGTGTGAATGACCTGAGACGTACCTCCCTGGACTACATGAAAAAAGACATAGAGGAGCTCTCTGACCATGTAGCCCAGGTTGGTATGACCCTGACCTTGAGTAGCATCTTGCCCTCACCAAGAATGATGCCACAGTATAAAAACAAAATGATCAGTTTCAACAATTGGCTAAAGTATTGGTGTCATTCAAAGGGTATCCAGTGTCTGTCAGCCTGGGATGACATGTTTGACAAGCCACGTTGCTTCACTAGGGACGGCTTGCACCTGTCACCCTTAGGCTTTCGTATACTGGCCAAGGCTCTTGCCACCCCCATAGTGCCTTTTTTAGGCAAGGCTCAAATGACAAACCCACCTCCATAGACAACCCAAGGATAAAAAAACTAAAGGTAATGATACTCAATGCCAGAAGTCTAAACCTCAAGATGCACACACTCGAGGCTCTCCTCAGTATGGAGAAAATCGATGTCTGTGCAGTAACAGAAACCTGGTTCAAGGCTCCTGAGAGCACCCCAACACTACCAGGTTATAACTCATACCATGCGTTTCGGCCCCAGAACTTGGACCGAAGCACAAAAGGAGGGGGATATTTATATTCATCAAAGATACCTACACCTCCAGGTTAGTGGCACTGCACGAAGCATCAGAAACCATCCATGTGCAACTAACAGCAGGCAAAATTGCCTTTCAGTTTGTAGCCTGCTACAGAACACCCTCAATGTTACAGGAACCCCACTTGGCATTCCTGAGAACACTGGAGAATATGAAGGTCTCTCCAAACACTATGTTACTGGGTGACTTCTACTACCCAAACATTGACTGGGAAAACTACTCAAGCCCAAACACCCTCGCCCAATGGTTCCTTGAATTTATAAACTCTAACACAATGGAACAACTGGTCACCACTCCCACAAGAGGGAACAACATATTGGACCTAGTCATCACCAACATGGGGACTCTATGTTCCACACCAGAGGTAATCCCCTCATTGGTAAGATCAGACCATAAACAAATTTCCCTGGACATCCATATCCCATTCCCACCCCCAAACAAGGAAATCACTGTAAAGAATTTCTCAAAAGCCAACTTTGCACTTCTCAAGACTGAGGTGGAATCCTTCAAAACCCATGGGCCAGAGGATAATACAGCCCAATCCACAGAATCCTTTACAAATGCGTTCTATGAGCACCTGCAGGAATGCATGGATCGTGCTATCCCAAATAAAACCAAGACTCACTCCTCCAAAAACAGGAGACTGGTCTGATGGACCCTGGCCATAAATAAGCTATACAACAGAAGGAGGAAGCTACTACATGACAGAGCAAAATCCCAAAAAGGGAAGGCATCTCTGATCAGTATTAGCAAGAAACTTCGATCCCTCATAAAATCATCAAAGGCCAGTTTCGAAAGAAAAATTGCCCTAGACACTAAAGATAATCACAAGGCCTTCTTTAGTTATGTCAGGAACATGGGAAGAAACTCCCAGATATGCTCTGAATTGTTGCATAATGGTACAAAATATACCGAACCTACAGACATAGCCAACATCCTGGCAGACAGATTCAGCACAAACTCCCCCCCTTCCCCCCCAAAGGAGCAAATGCCTATCCCAACTGAATGTAACCTCCCTGACATCACAGATGCACAGGTGAAAGCTGCCCTCTCCAAAGCAAAAAACACAGCATCTATGGGACCGGACGGTGTCCCAGGCTGTGTCTTACACGAGCTCCAAGAAGAACTGAACCCTCACATTAAGTCACTGTTCAAACTTAGCCTTATTACGGGATATGTACCTAAAGAATGGCATACTGCTACAGTAGTCCCACTCCACAAAGGTGGTGCCACAACAGACCCCGGAAACTATCGCCCCATAAGTCTGACTAGTCTGGTCTGTAAAGCTATGGAGCGTATTATCATGGAACTCATAAACAAAGACATTGGGAGCCTCCAGACACTGGACCCTACCCAATTTGGCTTTGTTAAGGGCAGATCTTGCCTCTTAAACCTAGTTGATTTCTTTGAAACAGTTACCAAAGCCATAGATGAGGGCAAGGTAGTCCACACAGCCTACCTGGATCTCGCAAAAGCCTTCGACACAATACCCCACTCGGGCATCATAAATAAGCTTACCAGCTTAAATATCAACCCCTATATCACAAGATGGGTTGCAAATTGGCTCAGAGATAGAACCCACAATGTCAGAATCACAGGTGCCATGTCCAAATCCAAACCAGTTACAATTGGCATCCCACAGGGCTCAGTTCTGGGACCTCTCTTGTTCGGTATATACTTCTCTGAGGTTCAGGCTAACACAGGGGGATTATGGCTGACAAAGTTCGCAGATGACTGCAAACTGGGAGCCATAATCGAATCTCCAGCTGACACAAGCATCCTCCAAAAGGGTCTCACAGAGATGGATGCTTGGTGCCAGAGCCACGGCCTCAAGCTAAATGCTAAAAAGTGCATAGTCATCCCCTTTGGGAAAAACAAGGTGCCCACAAATTACCACATAGGTGGTAATCCATTAAGTACGGAAGAAGTAGTTAGAGATTTGGGGACCAACGTAGATAGTAATCTAATAACAACAAAGCTGCTGTATGCAGACGATGTGGCAGTACAGGCAGACTCTGATCTAGAACTTCAGCAAAGGATAGGTGAATGGAATGCAAATCTGAAGGCACATAAGATGAAACTAAGCGCAGATAAGACAGTGGTAATGGCAGCAGATTGGGGAAATCAGAAGAAGCTGAGAATAGAGATAGATGGGAAGATAGTGGAACAGGTAAACAGCTTCAAGTATCTGGGAGGGGTGGTTGAGGAGAAGGGTAGTCTGAATAAAGAGATCAAAGCTAGAATCAGAGGGGCTGCATCCAACTGGCATAAAGTATCAGGTGTAGTCTATGACAGAAGAATGCCAAAGAAGCTGAAAAGTAAGGTGTACAAGACAGTGGTGCGACCAGTACTACTGTATGGTACAGAAACCTGGGCAGTAATGGCAGAACAGTTGAAGAAGCTAGAGGTGATGGAAATGAAGTGCCTGAGAAAGGTGGTAGGATGCACACTGTGGGACAGGCGAAGAAATGAGGACATAAGAGCAGAAGCCAAAGTAGCTCCATTTGCAGAAAAGATCAAAGAGAACAGATTACGATGGTATGGGCACATGTGTAGAAAAGCAGAAGACAATCTGGTGATGGACATTTGGGACAGACAGTAAGAAGGTAAGAGGAAGTGAGAGCGTCCAGCAAAGAGGTGGATGGATTGTGTGAAAGAAGATCTGTGACAGTCAGGCATGAGTGCTGAAGAAAGCAGGAGAGTGGCACTGAATTGAGAGAGTTGGTGACAGTTAATACGATAACCCGACCCCATGTAAATGGGAAAAAGGGGATGATGATGATGATGATGATGTAGATAGTAATCTCTCCTTTGATAATCATGTTGCCAAAGTGGTTAGAAAGACCTTCTATATAGCCCACCTTATCATGAAAGGGTTTGCATCTAGATCAAGAGAGGTCATTGTGCCCCTCTACTCGTCACTCGTCAGGCCTATAATTGAATACAATGCCCCTTTTGGGATGTACCTTACCCGACACCTGCAGCAACTTGAGAGACCCCAAAAGTACCTCACCAAGAGGATCATGGGCTACAAACAGATGTCCTATGCAGCTCGACTAAAGAAACTCCAGCTCTACTCAGTTGCTTACTGCCTACTCGGAGGCAATCTATGCCTGACGTACAAAGTCATGTCAAACCCAGAATTAATGGACATGCTCCACCTCAAAAAAAATCCAAGTCCCTTAGAGCTACATGCTCCAGGGACCTAAACCTCACCACAAAAATAAATAGGACATGCTGGAGGGACAGATTCATTTCCCAGAGGCTCCCCTCACTCTGGAATAGAATCCCAATTCATGTTAGACATAGCCCCTCGCTCACCCTCTTCAAGCGAAATCTTGATGCGTGGATGGGACATCGCAAATTCACCCCGGTATCTCTTCTGTGTCCCTGCTAGACAGAGGCACAGTAAACTAATCTTAAAAGGGTACCGTCTGTGACCTACTTTACAGAGACACAGTAGGCTAAACTAATAGGGAGCCGGAAGCCAAATACACTCTGGCTAGGCTTATAAATGCCTTAGGGCAGATAGCCTAGTATCTACCTATGAACCTATTACCGGCCTCAAACAGATGCCCTTTGCAGACCGTCTCAAAAAACTCCAGCTTTACTCTGTCGCATATCGCCTACTCAGAGGTGATCTCTGCCTAACATACAAAGCTATGTCAAACCCAGAGCTGTTGGACATGCTCCACATAAAGAAATCCCAATCCCTCAGAGCTACACACTCTAGGGACATAAACCTTGTCACCACAATAAACAGAACATGCTGGAGGGATAGATTCCTGTCCCAGAGACTTCCCATACTCTGGAACAAACTACCTATCTATATCAAATAAAGCTCCTCATTAGCACTCTTCAAGAAAAATCTTGATGATTGGATGGGAGATAGGAAATTCACCCCTGGGATCACTTCTTTGGCTCTGCTTGACAGGGGCTCAGGAAAATAATTTTCTTGGGTGGCAAAAGCCAGGGTACTGTTTGGCTAGGCTTATATAGGCCCTAGGGCCAATAGCCTAGTACCTACCTATGAACCTATGAACCTATGAACTAGATTTATCTCTGTTATATACCTTTAGAAATCCAGTGCTCCCTATCTTCCAAACTGTCTATCCACTGCAATACATACATTGCTATTGTCTATTTCACCTCTTCAAATAAGTATGCCACTTGCCTGCTGAATCTCCTCTTTCCATTTCTTTTGGGGTTTTATTTGAATAAACCTCGCTAATTAAATTATATGCAGTAAAATCATGCTCCTCACCAGACTAATCCATCTCCCAATGTATAAAGGTTTTCACTACCCATCCAACATTACACCTATCCTCCCCTTCAGTTCTTCCCAGTTTCTTCTTCTGTCATGTTTTACATCTTGAAAAAATTTCAAGATCAAATATTTCTTTTCCTGTGTTTCTTTCAGTTCCACTTCCCCAATGTCCATTTCCTCAATTAGTATTACTATGGGCTTTTCTGGATGATATTCAAATCCTGCATCACACCTGAATACTCTGAAAATGTGCAAAATCTGTATCAGTTGTATTGTATCTCCTTAATGTCAGCCTACAGTTATCTGAAAACAACAAATATATTACTTTTATTACCCTTGCTTTCATGTTTCACCATATATCTTTAATTTATTCTGGCAATCCTTCATTTACCATCAGAGATAATCCTAGTGGCAGGAGGCATTAATGTTGGTTACCTCTTCCCATTTCTATTTTGACCAGCAAGCTCTCATTTGTAAATAATTTCATCCAAGGGATACAAAACAGGTACAAGGCAGGTACTAATTGAGTCTATTTCCTAGTATCTGTTATATTACCTTATGTACATACTTCCAGGACACACAATCAAAATCTTTTTGTATAACCATAAGATCTATTCCTGCTGTGTGACCAAAAGCAGGACTCTGTAGAAACAAATTTCAATTTCATTCAATAGTTTAGTGCTTTCTTCCAGGTAAAGGACTGAGTACATGTTGCAAACACACACGACGTATGTATATAATAAAATAGTCATGTAACATCCAAGGTAATTGAAATTTAGATGCTCTAGGTTAGAAAAAAATTAAAAGCATAAACAATGAAACATAAGTAGTAAAAAAGATGTTTCAGAAATAAATCAATGCCATGAAGCTATAGTTAAAAAAAAACAGTGTTACTAAAATGCATTATAGTTTTGTAAGCTCTAATTCTTTAAGATGTTGCTAATGGAAACAGTAATTTTACCCTGGGGTGTTGTTCCTGCATTCAAATCCAACTACCAGGCAAGTTCTGTGACGTTGGTTTTTAGCTTCCAAGGCCCAGCACTAGGACAACTGGGACATCTTCAAAGATGCAAAACAAATCTCCTTCTATATTGCATTCTGATATGTATCTACAAAGAACATTAGATTCTTTCTTCTTGGTTATATCATATAAGTGTTCATATATTCTTTTTCTGAAACTTCTTTTGGTTTTTCTGACAAAAAAGGAAGTACAGGCTTTGCTTTTATTCAGGTAATTCATCCCCTTACTTCCACATTTATAACATTTCATGACTTATATTGTTCGTCCTCTTACCTGTACATCAGTGATGTTGCTGTGATGTTATGAGGTAGTGCCATCTTGTGCCAGGGAGAGTAGGGCAGTACATGTGTGGATATGCCACCATAGCTAGCAGGGGTTTTGTAAATCATTTTATGTTATTTGAATATCGCACTCTTTTTTATAGATGTCTGAGTTAAAAATATATTTGTAAATTTACTTGTGTTAAAATTCAAAAACAGTAGGTCCTGCAGGACAGAAAGAATATATGCATGTATATTAGGTTGTATTGTTGTAACTGTTCAAATGTGTATGTTTATCAGAGAACCATGGCAGGGTAGAAAGTTTGAAATTGTTTTATAGCTTTCAGATGCTGCCACAGATATTAGCAAAACTGTGTGTGTGTGTGTGTGTGTGTGTGTGTGTGTGTGTGTGTGTGTGTGTGTGTGTGTGTGTGTGTGTGTGTGTGTGTGTGTGTGTGTGTGTGTATGTGTGTGTGTGTGTGTGTGTGTGTGTGTGTGTTGTATCAGAGTTAGGTGACCAGAGGTGATGTAATCCTATAACCAGCATCTGGTTTCTTTGGATCTCTCACAGCAGCACTTTGGAAACTGACAGGAAAGATTTCTAAAAGGATATGTCTCTCACACATCCACACAGACAAAGAGAGACATCATCTCACTTTTGCTGTGGTAAGACACTCAGCATACATCGGCTTGCCTTGTTTTAGTAAGTAGTCAGGGCACAGTAATTCATTAGTCAGTCAGGGACATTTAGTGAGAATAGTCTAGTATTGTTTTCTACATCTGCGAGAAACTATCCAACTGTATTACTTTTATATCAGTGTGGTTGATATATCACTGTGGTTGAAACTTTGTTGTTTCCTGCATTCAGTATTCTCCTGTTTTCTGTTGTATTATTTATCATTAAATATTTTAATATTTTTTCATTGTGGCTGGTCCTTTAGAGAATACATTTAACATCTTGAGAGTATTTATGCTTGTTTTAGTGACACTATGGCTGCTCCTGAAAGCCTTGCAGCTTTGGTCACACCCTTCCATTTGTATTAATATTAATTTTACACAGTATAATTGGGTACCATTTGTAAGAGCCTTAGAGTAGCTGACTGGTGGCAGAATGATCACCTCAGAATCTGGGCAGAAAGGGGCACAGGTAGTAAATCTATGTCAGCTTTTCCCAGGTGTGTATGTGTGTGTGTCAGCTACTAGGAGCAGGGATACAGAGCTCCAAAGTGGTCAGTGTGGAGTTTTGTGTAGGTCTGGAGAGAGAGAAAGAGAGGCCAGTCCCAGGTCTGGAGTGTGCTCCCTGTGTTTTCTTAAGGGAAACTGTGCTTGCTGCAGGGAGATGCATATGAAAATACTGTGTGAATCCATCTTTGCCCTTAGTGACTTTCCTTCACCAGAGTCATGGTGAGGATTGAGTCTCCTTGATTGCTGGCCTGGAGTAGGGACCTGACAGATTTACCTTTGCCTATGAATTTACACTGATGTTGGTAGGCACATTTATAAGTTTCTACTTTTTTTCTCAGAAAAAATTCCTTGCTTTTTTTGTTTGTTCCAACTTCACTTTAATGTTATTAGCTCTTTTGAATACAAACCAATTTTTCACCTTGTCTATTCCATACTTCTGGAAAGTGAGAAGAAATATTCTGAGAAGTATTTAAGATATGTTCAGTTGCCTGGTACTTTTGGTTATAATTTAGAACCATAGCCTTTTCAAATTGTTTGTTGCTATTTTCATACATTTTTGCTTCTCTGAGTGATAACCCATACTTTGTGGCCTACACTTGGATAATTTATTCTTTAACTCATTTAACATTTTTAGGGATAATCTCATTCCAGAAACATGTTAAACTTCCCTGTCTGTCAAAAACGTCTCATAATTTCATATTATCCTGATCAGTCAAACATTTGTTCTTGCCTAGGCTCTTTTTTATATGCACAGATGATTACTTGTATAGTAATTGATTAGAGATCTCTCACTTTCCTGTATATAATTGATGTAAGCACTTTAGTAATTTTGTTCTTCATAATATTCACATCTAAAAAGTATTGTTCTTCATTGGAAAAAAGATAGGTACATTTCAAAAAGGATGTTGTAGCATCAAGATATTTAATACATTCCTTTAGCTTACCTTTAGTTCCATAAGATGCAAATGGTATCCAAGAATCTGGTGTAGGAAGCCCAAATGTTAACATGTGGAGTTCAAGATATATTTCTTCTTCCAGACCTATATGACCAAGTTGGCCTATATAGGTGCACAAATTGCCCCCGTAACCACATCCTGCCTTTTCTGATAGAATTCCCATTTGAAGTAGAGGAAGTTGTTCTTAAGAATAAGATTCATAAATTCCACTATTAATCCAGTATGATTAGTGGAAAAAAACTCAATTCTAGTGACAGTATCCCAGAACCATTCTAACCATGAGTGTGAGGAATGACAGGAAACAAATCAATAATATCAAGTTATGAATATTAAGTCTCCTGTGTATAAATCACTTCTAAGTTTGCTAAGGAAATCTTACAAGTCTCTTAGTACATATGAGTACTGTTGGTAAAGTAGTTTGAGTTTTCTACCTATATAGGTACTGGGGGATATATTTTGAAGCTTTATATTATTACGACAGGCCTAACTGGACGGTCGGTGATGTTCTTATGTGTCAGAATTTTGGAGTAGTCTACATTCAGAAAGTCACATGTTGGTGCTTTTATTGCATTCTGGTGTAGTAAGTCAAGTAAAAATATGTCAATGTTCCAATAAATGGTATTAATCTCATTGTAGGAACCTGGAGGATATTGGTCTGAGTTGATAAATATGTTGAACATCTGGCTGTTAATGTTATTTTTCTCATGGAGACATAAATCCAGGTTAGGAAAGGTAACTGCAGAACTTGATAGACTTTCTGGCAGCCTTTTAGATTCTTGTCCAATTCATTGAGTGCAAATAATTTTATCCAACAAACCCAGGAAGTGAAATTTTTGACCCAGTACTTTTGGACAGCTGAAGGAAATCTTACATGTAACAGTGATACCACCAGCAGCACATATTATAGTACTAGTGGTATAGCAATAGTTCTACAAAACCCTTTCCTAACCTGGCCTTAAGGCTCCAGGAGGTAATAGCTTTTGGAGAGCATAATGAACCCATAGAAAATTTCTTTCAAATGCAACTAGTTAACCTGGAAAAAAAACATTATATATATATCATAGCTTACACTAGATAATGTATTTTTGAAAGACTGCATACAGGCCAGAAGGGTACTGAGTTACTAGAATTATTTGACTGTTTTGTTACTAACTTATGTGAGCAATAATTGTAATAATGAGAGAGTCATTAGAAATATATTTTGTACTCTTGTAGTAGTAGTCATATGGTATCCCCAAAAAGAACCGGTTATTATGCAAAATGTCAGACAGTGACACTGACAGTATAGAAAAAGCTACTTTTCAACTCCTATTTGCGGTTCCATTACACACTTTTCAGATAATGCCTGATTAAAAATGCAAACAAAAAAAAAGTTATCCTATCTTTCAAGATTTCAGTGAAACTTAGTCCTGAATTTCTTCCTTACACCTTAGTTATATCAAGGTACAACATTTGAAGCATGACTTGTAATAAATGAAAACCAGACTCCTTTTTGGGTGAAATATATGGTTATTATTTCTAAGGAAAGGGCTACTCAACAAAGATAACAACATTAACTTGTACAAGACAATTACGTCTGAACAAAAAGCATATATCACATCCAGTAGAAAACAAGCATAACTAAGATATTAAATTGTGACATTAAAAGGATTATGAACCCTACTTTAAGTGCCAATGTAAAAGAAAAATGGTCATATGTCAATTCAGACTGTTCAGATTTCACAAAAGGAGGGGGTGTGTCCATATTCATCAAGAACACCCACACCTCCAGGTTAGTAGCACAGCACGCGGAATCTGAGACCATCCAAGTGCAACTGACAGTGGGTAAATTGACTGTTCAATTTATAGCTTGCTACAGATCTCCCACCTTGTCTCAGGACCCTCATGCAGCATTCTTGAAAACATAGAAAGTATGAGGATTCTACCTAACACCATGCTACTGGGTAACTTCAACTATCCAAACATTGACTGGCAAAACTACTCAAGCTCAAACGCCCTAGCCCAATGCTTCCTTGAGTTTATAAACTCAAACACCCTTGAACAGCTGGTCACCACTCCCACAAGAGGTGACAACATACTGGACCTGGTCATCACCGACATGGGGAACCTATGTTCCACACCTGAGGTAAACTCGTCATTGGTAAGATCAGATATCAAACTAATCACACTGGACATCCACATCCCGACCCCCAATCAAGGAAATCAAAGTAAAAACTTCTCTAAAGCCAACTTCACACTCCTCAAGAACAAGGTGGGAAGTTTCAAAGCTCCTCATCAAATGGAAAATGATGACCCATCGGCAGAATCCTTTACAAGTGCATTCTATGAACACCTTCAAGAATGCATGGACTGAGCCATCCCAAGTAAAACCAAGACCAACTCCTCAAAAAAGAGGAAGCCAGTCTGGTGGACCCCGGCCATAAATAAACTTTACAACAGAAGGAGGAAACTCCTGCAAGATAGAACAAAATCCCAAAATAAGAAGGCATCTCTGATTAACATCAGTAAAAAACTGTGCTCCCTCATTAAATCATCCAAGGCCAACTTAGAAAGAAAAATATCCAATGACTCTAAGGATAACCACAAGGCTTTCTTTAACTATGTCAAGAGTCTAAAGGCAAACTCTCAGATATGCTCCGAGCTAGTGCATAATGGCCATAAATACACTGAACCAACCTACATTGCCAACATCCTGGCTGACAAGTTCAGTGCAAATTTCACCCCCCCACCCTCTCCACCAAAGGGGCTAACACCCATCCCAGAATAATGTGGCACTCCAGATATCTCAGACACACAAGTAAAGACAGCCCTTGCAAAGGCCAAAAACACAGCATCAATGGGGCCAGATGCTATCCCAGGTTGTGTCTTACACGAGCTTCAAAATGAAGTAACCCCCCCCCATCTCAAATCACTATTCAAACTCAGCCTGTCTACAGGCTATGTACCCAAAGAATGGCGTACAGCAACAGTCATACCACTCCACAAAGGTGGTGCCACAACTGACCCTGGGAACTATCGCACTATAAGCTTCACTAGCTTGATCTGCAAAGCCATGGAACGCATTATCATGGAGCTCATTAACAGGGACATTGGGAACCTCCAGACACTGGACCCCACCCAGTTTGGCATTGTTAAAGGCAGATCCTGCCTCCTGAACTTGGTCGACTTCTTCGAAACAGTCACCAAGGCCATAGATGAAGGGAAGGTGGTCCACACAGCATATCTGGACCTCACTAAGGCGTTCTACACCATCCCACACTTAGGAATCATAGACAAACTCACCAGCTTAAATATCAACCCCCATGTCACGAGATGGGTTGCCAATTGGCTCTCAGACAGAACACACACGGTAAGAGTGGCAGGCGCCATGTCTGACTCTAAACCAGTCACAAGCAGAGTCCCACAGTCCTGGGACCCCTACTGTTCGGTATATATTTCTCTGAAGTACAGGCAAAGGCAGAGGGACTGTGGCTAACCAAGTTCGCAGATGACTGTAAATTGGGTGCAATAATTGACTCTCCAGCTGACACAGACATCCTGCAAAAGGGTCACACAGATACAAACACCTGGTGTCAAAGTCACGGCCTTAATCTAAATGCCAAAAAATGCATAGTAATCCCATTTGGGAAAAACAAAGTACCTACAAACTACCACATAGATGGGAATCCACTAAATACAAAAGAAGTAATTAGGAACCTGGGTACCCAAGTATATAGCCTGCTCTCCTTTGATAACCACATAGCCAAAACGGTCAGGAAATCCTTCTATGTGGCACACCTGATCACAAAGGGTTTCTCATCCAGATCCAAGGAGGTGATTGTGCCCCTTTACTCCTTACTCATTAGGCCCATAATAGAGTACAATGCTTCATTTGGGATCTACCTCACTAGACACCTGCAACAACTAGAAAGACCACAGAAGTACCTCACTAAGATGATTAAGGGCCTTTAACAATTACCCTATGAAGCACGACTAAAAAAAGCTCCAGCTCTTCTCAGTCGCTTACCGTCTGCTCAGAGGTGACCTATGCCTGACCTATAGGGCCATGTCAAACCCTGAACTAATGGACATGCTTCACCTCAAAAAAACGAGATCCCTCAGAACCACTCGTTCTAGTGACTTGAACCTATGTACAACAATAAACAGGACATGCTCGAGGGATAGATTCCTGTCCCAGCGACTCCCCTCACTCTGGAATAGAATCCCAATCCATATTCGACAGAGCTCCTCTCTGACCCTCTTCAAGAGAAATCTAGATGAGTGGATGGGTAATCATAAGTTCTACCCTGGAATCACTTCAGGAGCCCTGTTGACAGAGGCCCAGGTTACTAATCTAATGGGGAGGCGAAAGCCATCACTCTGTGGCTAGGCTTATAAATGCCCATGGGCAGATAGCCTAGTACTTACCTATGAACCTATGAGCCTATTAAAAAAGGTTGAAGCAACAATAATGGAATATTCATCTGTGAAATTCGTCTACAACTGTCAAAACAGCTAAATATTGAATTTGTCCTTAAAACGTTATATAGTCAAGCCATGACATTTTAGCTATGACATGGTGAAAAATGAAAAATCATCCTTTTTTTGTTTGAAAAATAAAAAGTATAATGCAAAATATAGAGGCTGTTAATGTAAAGCTACATAACCCCCAAGACATATCACAAAGCACACTTTTTTCCTGGAGAAATATATATGATTTTTCCATCTGATATATTAACAATTCAGTAATGTCTTTTTACAGCATTTTTATAAAAAAAAGTTACTTTAGATATTTTAGCTTTTATATATCTTATTTATATACTTTTACAATTTTTATATATAACATTTATATATATCTTATAAACTATAACAATTTTTTTTTGAAATATTTTATATTATTATATTACATATATAAAACATTTATTTATATTACATTCATCTCCACATATAACTCATTTTTTCTTTTTTCATACTTTTCCTTTCTTTTCTTTTTACAAATTTAAAAAAGTTTATCACTTATTTATCTTTCTATTTTTCTTTTTTTTTTACAATATTACTACTTAAATGCACATTACATTATTTTTTATTTCCATACTTTTTCCACACTTACATAAACTATATCACACCCTACTAAATATAAATAAAATATTTACACTGCTTGCTTACATATACATTTGTTTTATATAAAACATATATTTTATATATATGAAAAAAACATAAACTCACACAATTTTATATATTTACAAAATATACATATATAAATACAAAGCTAATTTTCTTTATTTTTAGAGAAATAAAAATAACATATAAGTATATTATATATAAAATATATAACAATATCTATATATATATATATATATATAGTATATATATATATATAATATATACTAAAAACAATACACAATACACTTATAAATGCTATATTATATACATATTATTATCACACATATATTTACACACACACACACATTTACAAAACACTATGCCAATATTAAAAAACAATATTTATATTTTATAAATATATTATTTTACAAAATATAAAAATTATTAATGAAGTAAATGAGAAAAAAGGTAAATATAAAAAAAAAATATAAAAAAATGACACTAAAATATAATTTATTATACATAAATAACAAAAGATAATAATTAAAAAAAAAAACAAAAAAATATTTTTACTAAATTCACTTTTTAAAATTTTTTCACAACAAGCTTATTAAACATTATAACAAAACTAAAACAAATATTAAAATTCACTCATACATTTATCACAACTAATCACCATATTATTAAAATATTATTTTACACTCTACACAAACATTTCTCATGACTAAACTTTTTTTACACTGCTTTAGCTTATAACAAGGTTATAGCTTTAACTATAAATTTACATAGCACTAAAGCAACACTCTTCCTTTTTGTCATTCAAACATACACATTTTGTCCTCACAAAAAAACAATGTTTATGTACAACTTACTTATGGGTTTTTAGTAAAGTTTCCTAGTTATGTGATTGCAGTACATTTACTATTCAGCCTTTCTCTACTATGAAGAAACACATGCCCATTAATTTCAGCAATTCCAAGACAATATCTTCCCAATATATTTTCAGGAGGAAAACACATGTCAGACTCCCACAGGCAGGCAAAGACAGACACACAGTAAATTAGGAAATAAAAATATAAAATATTTTAATAATTAAAAATGTTTAAAATTATTGTCCCCACTTTATAATAATATTAAAAAAATTTAAATATATTTAGATTATATATCTCATAGTATAAGCTAGCTAATATCAGCCACCACCTTTTCTGCCTCTGAAAGTAGCTATTCCATTTAGTTTACTTACTGCCTCTGTCTAGTAGTGACACAGAAGTGATCCCTGGGTGAACCCACGATTCCTCTTCCACCTGCTGTAAAATTTCTCTTGAAGAGCGTCAGTGAGTGGCTCTGCCTGGTATGGACTGGGATTCTATTCGAGTGCTGGGGAGCCTTTGGGTCACATCTGTCTCTCCGGCATGTCCTATTAATTTCTGTGTTGAGGTTCAAGTCCCTTGAGCTCGTAGCTCTAGTGGATTTGGATTTTTTGAGCTGGAGCTTGTCCATTAATTCTGGATTGGACATGGCTTGATACTTCAGGCACAGATCGCCTCTAAGTAGGCCGTATGCAACTAAGTAGAGCTGGAGTTTCTTTAACCTGTCAGCATAGGTCATACATTTGAGACCCTTGATCCTTTTGTTGCGGTACTTTTGGGATCTTTCCAGTTGCTGCAGGTGTCTGGTAAGGTACATCCCAAACGGGGCATTGTATTCAATTATGGGCCTGATGAGTAAAGGGGCACAATGACCTCCCTTGATCTAGATGTGAATCCTTTCCTGATAAGGTGGGCTATATAGAAGGTCTTTCTAAGTACTTTGGCAACGTGGTTGTCAAAGGAGAGATTACTATCAACTTGGGTTCCCAGGTCCCTAATTACTTCCTCCGTACTTAATGGATTACCGCCTATGTGGTATTTTATGGGCACTTTGTTTTTCCCAAATGGGATGACTTCACTTCTTGGCATTTAGTTTTAGGCCATGGTTTTGGCACCAGTTGTCCGTCTTTGTGAGACCCTTCTGGTGGATGCCTGTCAGCCTGAGAGTTGATTATGGCACCCAATTTGCAGTTGTCTGCAAACTTGGTCAGCCGTAGTCCTCCCGTGTTGGCCTGTACCTCAGAAAAATATATACCTAACAAGAGCGGTCCCAGGACTGAGCCCTGTGAGATGCCACTTCTAACAGGTTTAGAGTCTGACATGGCTCCCGCAATTCTGACCATGTGGGTTCTGTCCTTGAGCCAATTTGCAATCCATCTTATGACATAAGGGTTGATATTTCGGCTGGAGAGCTTATTTATGATGCCAGAGTGGGGTATAGTGTTGAAGGCTTTTGCGAGGTCCAGGTAGCCTGTGTGGACTACTTTCCCTACATCTATGGCCTTGGTGACTGTTTTGAAGAAGTTGACCAGGTTCAAGAGGCAGGATATGCCCTTAACAAAGCCAAATTGTGTAGGATCTAGCATCTGTAGTTCCCCAATGTTTTTGTTTGAGTTCCATGTTGATCCACTCCATAGCTTTGCAGACCAGGCTAGGCAGGCTTATGGGGCAGTAATTACCAGGGTCTGTTGAGGCAAAACCTTTCTGGAGTGGGACCACTGTTGCTGTATGCCATTCCTTTGGTACATATCCTGTAGTAACGCTGAGATTGAACAGTAACCTAAAAGGAGGTTTTAGCTGCTCTTGGAGTTCATGTGGGATGTAGCCTGGGACACCATCCAGTCCCATTGATGCTTTGTTTTTTGCTTTGGAGAGGGCAGCGCTCACCTGAGCATCTGAGATGAGAGGGAGACAACTCTCTGCTCGGATATATATTTGCTCCTTTGCGGGAGAAGGGGGGGACAAGTTTGCACTGAACCTATCTGCCAGGATGTTGGCAATGTCTGTGGGTTCAATGTATTTTTTGTCATTTTGGACCAACTCCGAACATATCTGGGAGTTGCCACCCAGGTTCCTAACATAACTAAAGAAGGTCTTGTGTTTATCTTTAGTGTCATGTGCAATTTTTCTCTCAAAGCTGGCCTTGGATGATTTTGAGGGACTGTAGTTTTTTTTCCTAGTACTGATCAGTGATGCTTTCTTTTTAAGGGATTTTGCTCTATCCTGCAGTAGCTTCCTCTTTTTGTTGTATAGCTTATTTATGGCTGGGGTCCACCAGACAGGACTCCTGCCTTTGGAGGATTGGGTCTTGGTTTTATTTGGAATTGCATGATCCATACATTCCTGAAGATGTCCATAGAATGCATTTATAAAGGATTCTGCAGTTTGGGCTGTAGTTTCTGCTGTCCCGGGAGCTTTGAGTGAATTCACTTAGGTTTTGAGAAGTGTGAAATTAGCCTTGGAGAAATTTTTTATTGTGGTTTTCTGGACTGGTGGTGGGGTCAGGATGTGGATGTCCAGAGAGATTAATTTGTGGTCCGATCTTACCAATGAGGGGTGTACCTCTGGTGCGGAGCATAGAGTCCCCATGTTTGTGATGATCAGGTCCAGTATGTTTTCCCCTCTTGTGGTGGGCATGATGACCAGTTGTTCCATAGCATTTGAGTTAAGAAATTCTAGGAACCTTTGGGCTAGGTTGTTTGGGCTTGAGTAGTGCTCCCAGTCTATGATTGGGTAGTTGAAGTCACCCAATATAAAGGTGTTTGGAGAGACCTTCATATTCTCCAATGTTCTCAGGAAAGCCACGTGAGGTTCCAAAGTCTGGGATGGTTGTCTGTAGCAGGCTACAAACTGAAAGGCAGTTTTGCCCATTGTTAAGTTGCACATGGTTTCTGATGCTTCGTGCAGTGCCACTAACCTGGAGGAGTGGATATCCTTTATGAATATGGATACTCCCCTTCCTTTTGTGGTTGGGTCCGAGTTTTGAGGCCGAAAAGCATGGTATGAGGTATAACCTGGTAGTGCTGTGGTGCTCTCTGGAGCCTTGAACCAGGTCTCTGTTACTGCACAGACATCGATATTCTCCATGCTGAGGAGAGCTTCTAGTGCTTGCATTTTGAGGTTTAGACTTCTGGCGTTGAGTAGCATTACCCTTAATTTATTTTTCCTTGTGTTTATGGAGGTGGGTTTGTCTTTTGAGCTTTGCCTAAAAAAGGCACTATGGGGGTGGCAAGAGCCTTTGCCAGTATCCGAAAGCCCAGAGGTGATAGTTGCAAGCCATCCCTAGTGAAGCAACGTGGCTTGTCAAGCATGTCATCCCAGGCTGACAGACACTGGATCCCCTTTGAATGACACCAGAACTTTAGCCAATTGTTAAAATTGATCATTTTTTTTCTTTATACTGTGGCATCTTTCTTGGTGAGGGTAAGATGCTACTCAAGGTCAGGGTCATACCTGTCTGGGCTACATGATCTGAGAGCTCCTCTGTCTCTTTTCATGTTGTCCAGGGAGGTACGTCTCCGGTCATTCACACCAGCATGGACAATGGCCGAGTCATATTTGTACTTGCTTTGGAGTGACCTGAGTGCTTGTGTTATGTGGCGGATCCTGGCGCCCGACAGGCAGCTCACCGTGACCTTCTCCTTATTCAGCCTGGTGAGTGGGACGTCAGTGTCTGACAATAGTCACCTATTACAAGTGTATCAGGTGTGGTGTTTGGCCTTGAGGGCTGTGACTGTTTGGCACACTGACTGTGTTTTCACTTGTTTTGTTTTGATGTAGAGGTTGCTTGGATGTCTGCTTTGGAGGTCTCTGTTGCTTAGGCAGATTTGTATTTAGAGCCTCCGAGTATGTTTTAACATGTTTGTGTTTGGTTTGCTGATGTTGTAGGTCTATGTGCGACTGGATTTGTGGTGTGTATGGTTACCTTCTCCTCCTGACTGGCTGCGCCAGTACTACGTTGAGAGAGCTTAGCCTCCAGTTTGGCTATATGGTTGCATCTCTCGCATATATTAGTACTTGTTGGGAGGAGGAGAGGGTTGTCTGTGTACATGAGGCAGTTGTAACATTGCCTCAGGATTCCCAGATTCACCAGCTGGACTGGAGAGGAAACCAGCAACTGACCTTTGGACATGCCGGTATAGTATAAGTAACTCCTTTATGACTGACCAAAAGGACCAATAGGGGACGAGTACTCCAAGGGAGTATATGAGGAAGTAGTGCTATTAGTTTATTAGTGCTAACTTATATAATTGCTTGTAAGAGCAAGTGCTGGGTTTTAGATTAAAAATAGGGTCCTTACTTGAGAGATGGAGCAGACTTTGTGGAGCCGAAAATGGTTGAAGTCCAATTGAGCGCCGCTGCCTGATGCTGCGCTATGCGCAAAATCGCACCAAAGTGGGTTTTTATACAGGGAACTTAAGAGCTAGAAATTAGCCCAAAACGGCCAATAAACTACAAGATTCTTGTGGTGAAATCACTCCTCCAGGGACAGATAGGCTGCTCAAAGCTCCCCTCTCCCACTGGTGAACAAAGAAGCTTCCTCCTATCCAAGTAAGGAAATGGGCAACACAGGAACTACTCCAGAATACAGCAATGCCTGTATTAGGGACTATTCTAGGTCAGGAAAGGCGGCAAACAAAGATTTTTTTTTTCTTTTTTTAACAGAACAAACAGCAGAAAATGTGCAGTAAAAACTTAACACAGGCTAGCGCACTTGAGTGAACAGCCTCCACAGTTAAATTCAAACAAACTTTTAGAAGTGCAGGTAATTAAATTCACAAAAACAAGCTTAAAACAGGCAAAAGAGCAGATTAAACTCACTTTTCGGCAAGAAAAGGCGGTCGCACAGGTAATAGCAGTAAAATATACTTAAATCTTGGTAGCAGTCACTCTTTTCATTTCTCTGCTGCTAGCACCACTCTGCAGGACCACGAGGAGCTGTTGCTGAGTTGTAACAAGCGAAAAACCACGCCAAAGCGGGTTTTTATACAGGGAACTTAAAAGAACTAGTATGACTCATTATTGGCCAAGACAACATTGATTCACTCCTCTTCTGCATTTAACCATGGGCAATAATCAAAATTACTTCACAGGGTGGATCTCCTCCCACAAGACAAGGGATCACTCGTTCACTCTGTAAACACTACAACTCACACTGTGGGTGATAAATTCCTAATTCCTTTTAGGCACCTTTTCTGAGGATGTGCTTAGAGTGCTGCAGGAGGCTAGGAAACTCAATATTGGGAAATAAACAAAATATGGAGGAAATGTGCCTTGTGAAATCATGCCAAGAAACAAAATCAAACCAAAGCACTTGCAGACCCAGTAAACAAAGCGCTTCTTCAGTAATAGCAAGCAGAACAGTTTATTTAATGCTAGATCAAAAACCCTGCATTTTTCTCCGTATGACTTCTTAAGAATGAACAAGTATACAAGCTAAACTACCTCCTTATGTACTCCTATCTTATCAATTAAAATAAATAATCCATTAAATCACATTAATCATTTAAATATGTGATATCAAAGTTACATTCATAAAAACTTGCATCTAGTAAGTATATCACAATAAAATTTAAAATCCCCCTAATAAAATTTTTTTACCATATTAATAAAATTGATAAAATGCAGGCCATCAAATATAATTTTATAAAATAAATTTAAATATATACACCAGAACTAAAATGTTCTTGAAGGAATACAAATTATTTCTCATACAACACTGCCATCTGTTGGCGAGGAACTTGTACTTAAAATAACTCAGTTTAGCAGATCTAAATTTAAGTACAGGGGCTAATGAAATAGTCATTGAGACCTGGTTCCCTGTTGGCCTCCGACCTCAACTGCCAGAAAAGTTCTCTAAACTCTATAGTTCTCCCAAGGGCCACCTCAAGGGTCATGTTCTATTTTCTCAATAACAAAAAAAACATAGATTGCATGATTGCAAAATGTACTATGCCTATATAGTGCATTTTTATTGTCCTGCTTACTAATGTCATTAAGATGTTTGTATATTTGCCTCTTGAACTTCCTTGTGGTCTTCCCTATATAAAAGTCTCCACAGGATTTACAAATGGTGATTTATATGACCCCCCCCCCATAGTGTCACAGTTAGAGAATGCAATTTTATATTCCTTTCAGTAATATACACATTCTCTCCCTGTATAATGTGTGAACATTGGGAGCAGGCCCCACACTTGTTGTAGGTCCCTTTCTTCTGCCTACACTGCTTCAGTTACAATTTTCAAGCATTTCCTTGATGTTTCTCCCCTTTCTATAGGTAAATTTCAAGGGGTCCCTGAACAATTGATCCCAAGCCAGAATAGTCCCCAAACTTCCCCCAATTCCTAGAAATAATGTCTTTAACCAGCTAGGTGTCACTACTGAAATTCAAAATAAAATTACTACTACAATTGGTTTCTGAGGGTGGTATGTTCACCTCATTAATTGTAGTCTGTTCCAACACACCTAAAATAGGGCCGAATCTGCCTTCCCTCTCATTTTTAATCTCACTCATAACTTCCTTTTTTACAACTAGGGGATAATTTTTCAGTCTTAGTTTCTATATCAAAATCACTATAAAGGGACATCATCCTACTGCTCCTAATGAATTGCCCGTTCAAAATTCCTTTCTTCTGTTTAAAAGGATGGGCACTTGTAAAAAACAAATAGTTCGAGAATGTAGTTTTTCTGTGAACATTAGACTTAAATTTTCTGTCTTCCGGTACCTTTTCTATCATCACATCCAAATATTGCAAATTTTCCCAAGAGAAACTATAAGTAAATTTATGGAATTCAGTAGTACTATTAACGTACTCGATGAATTCCATAAGTATCTCTTCAGGTCCAGTCCAAATAGTGTCAGTAGTACCTCCAATGTTGGGAATATACGGAGTGAAAAGTAGTTTTCTTCCCAAGTGGATAAAAACAAGTTTGCATACATGGGGGCACAACTGGCCCCCATGGGCTACTCCACTAGACTGCTTAAAAAACTTGCCCTCAATGTACAAAATATGTCTAAACACCAAGTCCATTAAGTCTATGAACAATATAGCATTTTCATCAAACCCTTATTTTGCTCTTGAGTGCTGCTTCGAAACATCCAAGTCCTAGCTCATGGGGAATGACATTGAATAAATCCTGGATATCTAGGGTAACAAAAATAAGTTCATCACAGTACAAATCATTATTGATACTTCTCAAAAAAATTCCAAGAGTCCTTAAGGATGCCCACCTTTTCAGACCAAACTCTTTTCAACCTTCAATCCAAACATTTGGCTGAAGGATAGGTTTTAGACCCTGTAGCTGCCACAATTGCTCTGAGTGGTGGATTATCCACATCTTTGTGTACCTATGGTATACCAAAGATTGATGGTACTTTCGGTTTGTCCATAATTAAATACTGATCATATCTTCCTCAGCCATTTCTTTAAGCATGAAGTCTGTCTTCCGGTAAGCTATATTGATTTCATTACGGGAGAGACTAGAGTATATCTGCCTGTGTTTAGCATATCTAACATCTTGCCTGAATATGTAATGCTGTCCATAAGGACACCCCCCCCCTTATTAGGCTTCATAACCCTAACTTGGTCATTCTTCCTTAAATGCTCTCCCTTATTTAAGTTGTAGTGTCGTCTTCTCTTATCCAGGCCCTGTCAAAGCTCCCTTTCTACCTATATTTCAAAATGTTTTGGGTGAAGGGGTGGATTACAAATACTTTTCTTCTTAAGCAAATTAGTGTTTCCCCTACCACCGTCATTGTGTATGAACAATTCTAGGGTCGTCTTCCTCAAAAATTATTTTAAATCAATCAATACATTTGTGATTTGACTTCTATTACTGGGTACAAATTTTAATCATTTACTGAACAGACTGAAATATGTATGATCAACGTCAAGACTACTATAGTTGTATATGCTAAAATTATGGTACTTGTGCCTATAACCCTCTACAGCTATATCCTCATTCCCAGGCGTGACCTGTATCAGGTTACAAATAGAGCTATCCGGAATTAATATCTCCTCCTATTTGGGTATTGCCCCCTGTTGGCGTAATTGACCGGTGTCCATTGTTTGATCCTCTCGGATCTCCTCAATGTGGGAAAATCTAAAGGGTCGTTGAGGTCGTATCCCCCCATTTTGTCCCCAAAAAAGTTGTTGGTATGACCCCAGTCAACACCCCATTCCCTGTTGTCCACATCTTCCCCCTGTAATTCTACCCCCATAATATCAGTATTGTTCCTGTATTGATGCCTAAAGTTGTTTTTAGCTTTACGGTAACTGCGTTCTTCCCTATATTCTTTGATATCCCTATCTAGCTTCTTACATTTTCTATTAAATAAATATTTGCATTTCTCATCAATTTTTCCCCTCACATTCAAATACTTTGATTTTTCTTCAACAGTAAATCAGTTATAATAGCATTATTAATTTTGTCTATATCATTATATAGTATATCCATTTCTCTTTTGTTGTTTTTAATGATGACCCGCATAATTTCCAATCCACAATGGTTAAAAATCTTAAGTTCCTTATGGAACTCGCTACCCTCTAACATTGTTTGGGTATTTGTAAATGTGTAGTCCCTTGTGTATAATCCCCCTCCCAATACATTCTTTCAAATAACAGTTGTCAATATTTAAGGTTTTGTATCTAAGCATTAAATCGGGTAGATATTTCACATTCATACTATAACTGTTCACTTGATTTAAATTAAACATTTGATTAGTGTCCACACACAGTTCTGAAAAATTACAAGTAGATTTCAACCACCCATGCACAGAGTGAGGGCCCCCCCCCCCCCCCAAGTCCCTAGATTCAGAATCTGCAACTTTATCAGTGCGGCTAGAAGCCAAATTAGAAAAGTCACCTTGGTGAAATACGTTCATTGTATCCTTTCCCCCACGCATTTTGGAACTCCTGAATCCAGCCGTTGAGTTACTGTCTCTTAAGCCACCATTAAAGTGGTGGAAATCCCTTTCTTCCATATTACCTCTCCTACAAACCCATAGTGACTGCTTATCCGGTAAGGATTCCAGTGACAAAACCCTACGTTTGTCCCTCTTAGGTAATGCCTCTTGGTTACCTGGTGGTAACGCCTCCAATCGGTCGTTGTCTAGAGCCCCACTGGGATTGGGTGAAGCCGTTGATGGAACATAGTGCTGTGTGAGAATAACAAGTAATTGGGAAAGCTGCTCCTTCCACCCATGTGAGCCGATTGCTGACACCATCCAGGTCACTAGCTCGTCATGTTGGAGAGTCCGTACCATTCTGCAGTTCCTCCATATCAAATTACCTCACAGGGTGGATCTCCTCACACAAGACAAGGAATGACTCATTCACTATGTCAACACTACAGCTTGCACTGTAGGTGATAAACTCCTGATTCCTTTTAGGCACCTTTTCTCTGAGGACCTGCTTAGGATGCTGCAGGAGGCTAGGAAACCAAATATTGGGAAATCCTACTTATCCAGATGGAAGAGGTTTTCTATCTGGTGTGTTTCTTGGAATGTAGACCCACTAAATTTGGACATTCCTTTAGTTCTAAGTTACTTGTGTGAACTTTTGAAAGCTGGGTTGGCTTATTCTTCTGTGAAAGCTCACCTTTCAGCTATTTCTGCATGTCTGCCTCTGTCTACCCCCCTTTGGTCTACAAGATACAAGGTTAAATTTTTCCTTAAACACATCTTTCACGTTAGACCTCCGAGGAAACCTGTTCATCCACCTGGGATCATAATTTTATTTTGCAAAAGCTCACTTTGGCTCCATTTGAGCCTGCAGCAACAGCTTCTCTGCAGTATTGTACTTGGAAGACTGGACTTCTTGCTATTACTCGAGTCAGAAGGCTCTATGAACAATAAGCCTTGATGGCATTTCCACCTTTCCTGGTTTTTCATAAGGACAGGGTTTCTCTGCGTACCAACCCTTCCTTTATGCCCAGGGTGGGAATGAGTTGTCAATCAGTCCATTAACTTGCCCACCTTTTTCCCCTGTCCAAAGTCTTCCATTGAGAGGACCCTACACAATTTGCATGTCCACAGACAACTCAGATTTTATTTGGATAAAACTAAAGCTATTATGAAATCTGATCAGCTTTTTGTCTCTCTATCCCAAGACTCTGGGAAAGTCTGCTTCCAAGCAGACTATTTCTTCTTTGATTTCTAAAGCAATTTCTTTTTATGTTTTCCATGGTAAGAGTCTATCTTCTCCTGTTAAGGCTCACTCTAATAGGGCTGTATTTTCCTCTGGTGCTTTTTTTCAAAGGTTTGGATACCGCCTCTATTTTAGAAGCAGCCACTTGGACGTATGTGCATACCTTCACTAAACATTACAACTTGGATGGCATTTCCAGGTCCAGAGCAGGTTTTGCTACAGCCATTCATCATGGCTTTGTAAAAAACACCTTGGCTACTTCCTCCTCTCTTTTTTCCCCTTCATGAGCTGTATCACTGTCCGCCATGTAATGAATACTGCAACATAGGAATAGAAAGACCTAGAACAGTTGTGCAAAATCTTGCCATAACCATAGATGTCATTCTCTTCCATGTTGCAGTATTCTATCCCCCCCACCTTCCCCCTGGTTCTTGTTCTTTCTTTGGATATGTTTTTTCCTCCTTGGTACCTTAGGCTGATGATCTTCCTGGGGCATTCAGTTCTGGATCATTTATAGCAGGGAATCCCTCTTGTAATGAATACTGCAACATGGAAGAGAAGGACATCTATGGTTATGGTAAGATTTTACACAACTTTGCTTTCACAACCTCAACCTTCTGTACCAATTGTCTGACTCCTTTCTGATGCTCTTGTCTTAAAGATAAGAAATTCATTAACTCTGTTTTAATAAATGCTTCAATCCTTGGTGTCACTGTAAAATAAAACTACAACTGCTAAGTGTCCACACTTCCTAAATAACCATTTATGCCATAACCTTGACTGAGGCATCTCATTTGATACTGCAAGTAGTCCCACTAGTTATTGTTTTTGATTTTCAATGTATTTTTCATTATTTTTTACTTTGTAATTACTCTTTTCCTTCTGTCCTTAATCAGTTAAATTGATTATTTATTCCTATTTAATTCCTGTTTCCCTCAAATGGATTTGAGAATTTGCTAAACTCATGTAGGAAAAATCTGAATGTTTAATATGCCGTTAGAAAGTACCCCTATCTACTTTATTGTATTTTTGAAAAAAATAACTGTGAAAATTCACACATGTACATGTATAAAGTAGTGTGGATACAGTTACAGTACATAGGCTACCATTGATTTGAAGCAATTGCTGGTTCTTGTTTTCCACCCTATACATAACTGTTTCCATATATTTACCCATAATTTAACCAGTGTTGAAATCCTTTTGCTAAAGTCATGTTAATATTTTTCACAGCCTGTTAGATGAGCATGAAAATATAATCCGTTTCCTGTAACAAAATAAATGATTTTACTTCAACATATTATTCACTACAACACACCTAATTCCTGTACGTGTCAGATTAGTAGGCACTGGTTTGTCAGGAATCAAAACCTGAATCGTATGATTTTTTCAGAACCTTAATCTTTTACTTGTCTTTTTTCCCCTCTAAACGCAAACTCTATAGCTTTGAATATGTCATCCATATAACTACTTAGATCTTAACTCTAGTTAATGAATAATAAAAACAATAGAAATTTCTTTCTATACCAATCCGGTTTTCTTCATTTATTATTGATTTCCTTAACTCTGGCTAGAATTTGGAATGGGGTAACTTACCTAACATGTTGTTTGTATCACATGTCATACCATGACTATATTTCACTCCACTCTGAGGTCAATGAAGAATTTTCTATATTGTATGTAGTTACCCTTTGTTGCTTTGTAGATATGCATCTCTTCTCATTACTTCTCCACCCTGTGAAAGAATGCTGGAAAATAAATATATGAACAAACTTGTGCCTGTTGTAATACTGAGCAATTACATGTACTGCTGCTTTAAGTTTACCTGAGATATTCATTTTATAACAATAAGACAAAATGTGAATTTAATATAAACAGCTTCTGCAAAAGAAAGTCTTTTGAACCTTGAAATATGCACTTGCATATTTTCTTCCCCCTTGGGAAAAACACCATTTTAAAAATCTGGTCTGTAAGAATGCCATAGTGCAATTAACTTATGGTATATGTCCTGTGTGTAATTCAGCTAGGGTGTTTCACTAATATTTCTGTGCACATGTAACCCAAAAGCTAATTATTTTTCCAAGCTATAAATTGCAGTTTATAAGAATTATACCTCTCCAAAATCAGAATATTCTCATTTATGTCTTCAGTGAACATACAATAAATATTTTAAAACAATTTTTATTTTTATGATATCCACAAGCCCATTAGATGTCAATAAAACATTACTTTCTCTTTATTGGATTTTCCAGGAAGACAGAACATTTTAATTTAGTTTATTACAGCATTGCAAATGACATTTTCAAAAAAACAAATCCTGAATGTACCTGAATCCTTATTACAGATAATGTAACAGTTTTATGTACATGCATTCTTACAACTAAATTTTGTGGTTCAAATCCCATAAAAAGACATTAACTAATGCAAGTAATTTAGATTTCTTTTGACGTTTTCAGCAATAAAAAGCACTATATGAAATAACTCCAAAAACACTTGCATAAACCTTGGATTACCATGGTAAGAAAGTAATTTTCTCTTTCAGTGCCCATATCTATGTATGTGTGGGTGGGATACTAGTGTGTATGTACATGTGTGTATTTTATTTTCAGTCACTCATACAAATTTGCAATACCTTTTACAAAACCTGTTAAGAATATTTTCAAGCAATCATTAAGACACCTCAACTAACTTCAGAATTATGCATTTATGCATATAATTTTCTGTGTTAAAAGTCTGCACAGTAAGCATGCAAAATGTTAAAAATCAATCCTTGCATCCTTAAATGTCCAGTAAAATTAATTTTTTTCTTTAATTTGCAACATGCATAACTATATATGAAATTTATCCTGTTTAACCAACTATTTTTAATTGACACTGCACATAAAACCAGTGGGAAGGAAGCAAGTTATTAAAATAAAAGGTATCTCCTTGTATGAAACAGACAGTGCAAACATCTTTCTCTTACTCTTGCTGGGTACATAGCCTAAAGGTTAGAGGTCTGATATAGTGGAATGCAGTGTCTGCATAGACATTCTCTTTTATGGTCACTGGAAAACTGAACTGGATTTTTCCTGTTCTTTCCTGTGTAAAACAGAATTAATTTCTATCAGGAGCATCAGAATTTGACATGCAAGCTGGAACCAAGTAGAATGCATTCTTTATCAAAACTGTTTTCTTACAGAAGAATGTCAATGTATAGTCAGTCTTTGTGCATTTGAAATTCTGGAAAACATTGCCAGGCAGATTATGGTCATTCAGTTTAAAATTCTGACAAACTCTCATCTGTCTTGAGCAACTCCAAACAACCAAGACTGTGCTAGATCTACATGTGCTACTGCTTTAAGACCTTTAACCATAACATTCCAGTTAGGAATGTACAGATAGGTCAAACTCTGAAAGTTTCTTGCCGTAATAGATGTAGTGTAGAACATGACAGTTTAATAAATATTTGTAGAATCCTAACAATTCATATTCATGAATTTATTTGTGCATTCTATGCATTCTTTCTGTTAGAAAGTCATGCCATGTACAAAGCAGGTATTACCTCACTGTATCCATACTAAATTATACAGCTTTCATGAATTCATTATAAGGCCAAAAACATTACTTCATTAGCTTCTTATCTCCTACAGAAACTCACTTAAATACTTCAAAAATGTGCTTATAGCCAATACATCTGGAAACTGGTTTACCAAAGCTGAAATGAAACTTCAGTTTCATCTCCTGCCACTTGCATTCTGTCAAAAACGAATGTTCAGCTGCCCCTTCTTCCATATTTTCAATACCCATTGAAATCATCCCCAGGATCTATTCTAAGCTGGATAGGAAACATGTCTGATCCTGCCCTTCCATCTTGCCAAAACTCCATCTGCCATGCTACATCAAAATTAATGGGTAGGTAAGATGACATGCTAGGTTCTTTTATATTTGGGGTGGCAAAGTGTTTTAAAGTACTTTTTACTGTGCTTGTGTAAAAAACTGACTTAAAGATTTAATATTAATTGTTTTTTGCTGCTTGTTTTCCATGGGAAGGAGACACCATTTTCAGCTTGACCATGGAAAAAAATACCAGTCCTATGGTCGGGCCATCTTCCAGCCACAAAAAGAAAAAGTTAAGTAAAGAACTTTGCAACCACAGCAGCGTAGTAATTTGCCTCAGTTGCAGGTGGATGACTGTGCTGTGGCCTTTGTTCTTCAGACCACTCCTCTTTTACCCTGGTTCCCTTTGGTGTAGCACCTACATACAACTATGGACAAGGACTAAGAAGCATTTTCTATGGCTGTTGGGGTCCCCTCAGTGGGCAAGGATAATTCATTCTTGTCAGTCCTGGGAGAGGGAACAGGGTAAGTCATAATTTTCTGCCCATCCCAGAGAAAGCTGTTGCTACCATTAATAACACTGTTGTCCCTATTTCTCCTGTCAAAAATAAACTGAAAGCTTAACATGCATCTACTACTCCTAAATGTTCCTTAAATAGCAGTTGTTTACTGAATCTGGATCAGGTTTAATTGAGATTGTTGGTTTCTGGTAAAAGAATGAGGGATACCTCTTTTCATGAAGCAATTCAAGATTATGAATCTGGACTGGAAGATGAAGGGACAGATGCATGTTTTTTTCTCTCAGATTTTTGATTCACACTCTTGAGGAGAGCTTTGTTTCTGATTCCCACTGTGAGGGTTTCTCTTTCTGTGAGACTATTTCCATAATGTGGTAATGTTTTCAGTGGGAGAACATTGAAGTTTCTCAGTCCCTCAGAAAATACTATGAGCTATTAAAGAAGGAATTTCTAGAACCAGGACCCATTTCTCCAGTTATGTTAGCTTTGGAGGATGTGTGCATCACTCCCTGCAGTTTTTCTGATAGCCAGACAGCTGCCCCTAAAAAAGGCAACTAGAATGTATGAAGTTTCAGTCATTTAAGTTTTTATACACTCTTACCAAACCTGACCCAGCAGCCATAGCTTTAGTTAATCATTCTGTTGCTAAACATTTAGTTAATTCCTATCTTACTCTAAGGATGGGAAGATGATTGATAAATATGGGGAAAAGTATGCTTCTGCAACTTTGATTTCCACAATTTTGAATTATTAGGCTCATATGTTAAAATTTATTCTGAGCAACTGTAATAGTATGAGGAATGTTTTATCTGTAGTTTCTTCATATGAAGAAAACTCTTCATTATATAATTTAGTTTCTTAAATTTTATAAGTCACTACTCATTGTTTAGGCTGTATGACTCATTTGATGATGCTTCTAATCCTATGGTTGCTGGTACTGTTTTGAGAAAATTTGTCTGCCTACAGTATCAGATTTTAAATTTTCTTTTGGATAAATAGTTTTTGGCTGCTCTGCTGCAGCTAAAAGGGATAAGTTTATAAAGGGGAATTTCTTTAGATCTTCAGCCCTCCGTTCTAAATTTTCTAAGGGATTTTCTAACCCTTCATCCAGTTTTGTAAAAAAAAAAATAAACAGTCTAAGGAAAATGCAGGTAAACAGATGTTCAAGAAGAAAAGGCAAGAGATTCAAACAGAATTCAGGAATTCCCCAAAACAGTAGTCCAACAAGTCAGAATGACCATTCAACAGACCTTGTCCACCACCCCTTCCCACCTTGACAGTCCCCTTTCCCTTCACGAAAGTCTGAATCTTAACTTTTCTCTTTAGCAACAGATAGTTTTATACAAATGGGTTCTGAAGATCACTCATAAAGGATACCAATGGCATTGGTAAGGAATTCCTCCTTCCCAGGTAGAGAGAGGTGTTTTTATTCAATGATGTTTTTAGTGCCAAAGAAAAAGTATGCTAGGAGCCCAGTTTTCAATTTTTCTTTCCTAATCTTTCCTTTGTGATAGTGCCCCAGTTCAAAATCATGTCGCTTCACAATCAATCGGTTACCTCTTCTGCCTATTTCAAGTTTCCTTTTAATGCTAGATTTAAAAAGAGGATTATCACCACACCCCTTTTCATCCAGATTTCAGGCATTTCTAATGGATTTGTGTCTGGATCAGATTATTAGTTCCCTTGCTTACCCTTTGGATAATCTGCTGCACCAAGAGTTTTCATAGTGTCTAGCTATACTAATGGCTCATTGCAGGCTACAAGATATCCACATTTTTCCATATTTAGATGACTTGCTTATCTTTACAGATCATCAGGTATCTTGGGTGAGAGAGCTCTTATACAGGCTGGGGTTCTAAGAAAACATTCAAGTCTTTTTGACACCTTCACACAGGATTGTGTTCCCAGGTTGTCAGCTAGACACCTCAGTTCAAAGTTTTCTTCCACAGGAAAAATAGATCTATATCTGTTTCTAAGGTTTTCCACTTAGACTTTGGTCACTAGGAGGGAATACCTCAGAAACTGGCATCTGTGATTCACATGATAACCTTGACGAGTCTACATGAGAAAGATACAATGACATCCAAAGTCACTTTTTCCCATCATCAACATCCTTTCTTTTCAAATCCCACTGCTGAGGTTTGTCAGAAGATAAATTAATTACTGATTACAGCAAATATCCCTAAACCCAGATATCCCCTTCTCCCTCCCTGTTCAAATGCAGTCACTTACTATTGATGCTATGGACTTTGCTTGGGGAACACTTTCAGGAGGGATAAAAGTGCAATGTGTCTGGGGGACACCAAGGACAGACAAAAGCACACAAGTATAAAAGAGATGCTTGTCTTGATAAAGATGCTCAGCTCTCTGAATCATCTTTGGTCCCTAGGACCTCTTCAGGTTGTTACAGGCAATACCATAGTCATATGGTACATCAACAAGAAAGGGAGGACCAGGTTGTACCACCTTTGCAGACCAGTAAACAACCTTTGCAGAATAACCATGTTAGCTTGGGATATAGCTTCACAACACAATCTCCCTCTACAGGCATCCTACATTTCATAAGAGCAAAGTTTTGTGGCAGACAAACTGAGCAGGACAAGGGCGGACCCTTATGAATAGAAACTAGATCAAGGGGTCTTCCAAGGTCTGATCCATCTGTGGGGACTTCAAGTAGACCTATTTGCCTATCTGAATAATTAGCTGGAAAGATTGTTCCAGGACTCGATGCAAGAAGGCCTGGAAGACGAATGCCTTGTCTTTTCCTTGAACAGGAATGTTTCTATTTGCTTTTCCACCCTTTCCACTGATTTTCAGGGTATGCCTGAAGATTCAGAAGGAATCTCCCAAGATCCTTGTGGTGTCCCAGGCAATGTATCTACTCATGCAAGATAAGGGGTGTTATACATCCCAATCTCAATCAACTTGAAGTGACGTTCTAGATGATACTGTCTCAATTCCCTTTAGGCACCTGTTTGAGGATGTGCAGCAGGTATTAATACAGGCAAGAAAATCTGCTACTAGAAAATCATGTTTTAGCAAATGGAAAAGGTTTTCTAGTTGATTCCAGTAACATAACCGGCACCCATTTTTGGGGCAAGTTATTCTAGGATTTTGAAATATTTGTGAGAGTTACTGTCCTATGGCCTTTCTTACTCCATCATGGTTCATTTATTGGCCATTTTATCCTGCCTGCCCATGTATCCTTTTCTTTCAATGCATTCCACATCAAAAGTTTTTTGAAAGGGATTTTGCATAAGAGGCCTCCAGGAAAACTGGCGGGCCCACCTTGGGATCTTAGTTTTGTTAGAGAACCTAATGATTACCCCATTTAAACCAGTTGGCCTATCTGACTTGAGGTTCATAACATGGAAAACAATTTTATTGTTCTGACCTCTATAAAGAAAGGTATCCGAGACACAAGCTCTTCTGTTGAGTCAACCCTATCTCACTTTCTATGGAGGTAGGGTTTCTTTGAGAACTAATCCTTTTATTCCTAAAAACAGCAGACAACTCTGGTACTATCTTGGCAGAACTAAATCTTTCAGATCTTCAGATCAGTTCATTTTTTTGTGAAGGTAAGAGGAAGGGACAACCTTTGTCAAAGCAGACTGTTTTCTAATGCTTGTCTAAGGCTATTACCTTTTGTTATACTCACTGCAACAAAACTATTCCAGGCAGGATCAAAGCCCACTCTACCAGGGTCTTGGCTTCATCTCTGACTTTTTGGAAAAGGTTGGATTCTAGAAGTAGTTTAGAAGCAGCAACTTGGTCTTTTATACATACTTTTGCAAAGAACTACAAGCCTGATTCCATTTCTAGTTCTAGATTAGGCATTGAAAGGATAATTCCCCAGAGGATTCTGCATCCTTCTCTTTCCACCTCTCAGTTGTGCTAAGTTACTTATAGCTAAGGCTACTGCAGCAATAATCAATATGGTGAATGTAGTACAGTTGTGTAAGTAAACTTGCCATAACAGAAGTTTACATAATCACTGCCACAGAAGCTACTTCCTCCTTTCATTCCCCTTGTTTTCTAGTGTGTTTATGCCAGGGAGTGGATATTTATTTTTTATTCCTAGCATTGCCCTTTCAGGACTCAGCCTCTCTCTATCTGTTGGCATGAAAGCTCTGAAAGACTTGGCACCCAAACCTGTCTATTTAGTCAGCTCAGCTCAAATTGACTCATGGTTTAAACTTGTGGGAGGCGCCATGAAACTTTGTAAGCTAGACAGCTCTTAATCCATATAGCTAATGCGACTGCAGCAATGATCATTAGAAGCTCTACTGTTATGGTAATTTACTTAAGCAACTGTACTTTCCCTTACCTTTTTAGGATCTCCAGTGAAGTGTTACAGTCCATAAACATTACTATTTTATATCTTAGCACATTATTAAGTCTTGCTCTAGGTGTAACTCTATGCAGATATTTAATAATTGGTTCTGCTTGTGCTTTCGGAAATTTAGCCATGCAGCCATATAATGCAAATATTACTATGAATAATATGGTTCTGCAGATAGTCTGTCTTAATCCTGAGGGTTTGTAAGGACATCTGTAAATCCTGTACAATCTGAGAAAGTAGGAACAACCCCCATTCCTATATTTTACTATGTTATGATGCTACTTGCTGGTTCTATTAAGCCTGTGCCTCATGATTAGCCACTGCTACCTTGATCTATCGGATACTGATACGAACATCCAATCCAGTACCAAGCACTCGGGTGGGACGAGAGCAATCACGCCAAATAAAGTATATGATGAAGCAAACTTGCCGAAATTTATTCCACAAACCACAAAGATAAAAATCCAAAGCAGTACGATACAATGCTGTAAATTGCACTAGTAGAATGCTAAAAACAAGATAATACAAACAGATGGTTTAGCGCTTTCATCTGACTACTGCAGATTTCTTCATTGGATCATATTGGATCATATCATTGGATACTGAATCCAGTGAACTTTTTCAAATCTGTGAAGCTTTTAATTCCATCTATAACAGAGCCATCTTAGAGGCCTGCAATTCCGCTGTGTGGTAATTTATCACCCATTGTTTGTATCTTATTATCTTAAACTCAGTAATTGACACTGTAAACTAAAATAAGTCATGCAAATGCAATTTATATACCTACCAACACTACCACTGTTCCTAAAACGTTCTTATATTGATGAAATCTTAATAAAATTGCCATTAAAAAGTCCAGAAATGGCTGGAATTTAGGTGAACTTCCTCGTGTGCTCCTGTGAAGCCCTATACAGCCAAAGGATTTCTGGAACCTTATAAACATAAGACGGTGGTATGATGCTCATTATACCCTCTAAGAAGACTGATTCGTGGAAATAGTTTAATTTTTACTTTTTAGTTACCTTTTATTTTTAATTCCAAGTTTTCCCATTGCCATGTTCTGTTGGGTGTCATGGAATTAAAGCCCATATGCCAGTTTTTTCCTCCAGTTTGGGTGAATAATGGAGTTGAAACAGTCGATATAATGTTGCAGAAGGGGTGCTTTTCCCAGTTTAGACTACAGAGAGTCCCCCTTTGTTCCCCAGACTTGAATTTCAGTATAACAATATATGCTATATTTCTAGCCTTAGCTTGCTAGTTTCATATAACCTATACCCCACAATGTGTATTTCCAGGTCAGCATGGAATGTGAGGCTAAGGGATGGGTCTCAACTTCTAGAAGGCCTGCTATCTAGGATCCCTATCGATCAACAAAGAAAATAAACCCCCCTCATGTCATTGGTCTATATGGGAGAGTTCTGAAAGATGCATTCCTTTGTAGCGTGATATCACTTTTACCTTACTTGAAAAGGTGAAGAAGTACTGCCTTTCATTCTTCCTCATGGCAACTCTGTGGCATTCATGTTCATTTTCAGATATGATGCATAGCAGCATAGGTTGTCATCCTGCCTCTAGGCTAGTTGCTTGATGTCTACATGGGTGGGATCACTGAGAAAATGAACTTATGGGGTTGTGCTGTAGCTTGGTCTATTATCTTAATGAAGTGCAGGATCTGGTTGCAGTCTCCCAAAATGTGTAAAATGATATTAGAAACAGATTCTGGCAAGTTTGTTGCTTTTTTTCTTCTTCAGCAGTCATATGTGTTACATCAACAAAATATTTAAAGCCACTATTTGTTTTTGTACTTTCAGCAACTAACAAATCATACCAGAGTGTAATGTGTTGCAGTTGATCACCATTAATGTATAAGACAAGGAATGCCACACATGCAGCTATATATTCTTGTTAAGCATGACATTCATGCAGCTTGCGATTGCAGCACTCTATAAGTTGACACTGAAACTGTGAAACACAAGTCTGTGACAAGTCCGTGACTCCAGGAATAGAGCATGAATGTTCCTGGTTACAGCTTTGTTTTGGTGTTTTGTTATGTTTCATGTATGTCAGTGTGATGACCCACCACTTGACCAATAATCAAGGCGCCTCAATCCTCACCACTGGCACCAGTAGGGGATATCTACTGGGAGGATAAGTACACACAGTCTTTCCAGATGCAGCTCTCTGCATCATGTGCAGTGTCCTGTGAGAGCACACAGAGAGTCAGTCTGGGGCTGGTTTCTCCCCTTTTCTCCAGATTCCTAATAAGACTGCCCACTGGCACAGCTATAGAGTTGAGATCTCAGCTGAGTGGCCAAGCAGAGACCTCCAGCACCTTCTCTGTCCAACCAATACTTCATGTCCCTGCTCAAGTAGCTGACACACACTGAGGTTTGATTTATGCACACACACACACACACACACACACACACACACACACACACACACACACACACACACACACACACACACACACACACACAAAAGGCTGGCACAGGTGTACTAGGTATGCCCAGAGTATAAGGTGGTTATCACTGCCACCAGCCAACTCCTTAACTGCTGCTTTAAGGCCCTTAACAAAGGGTGTCCAGTCTTACTGTGTAATATTATTAAAAATGGTGGTTTGACCAAGAGCAAGACTATTAGGAGTGGCCCACAGTGTCACCAAATATATATGCAAGTACTCTCAAAACTTAAATATCTCTAGACAGATCAGCCACAATGAAAGGTTTAAATATATTTAATAATAAAAGAACAATAAAATGCTCAGTATATATGCACAGCAACATCAGAGTTCAAAACCACAGGAAATATTTAAAACATTGCAGGACAGTCTCAAATAAAGCCATCTAAACTATGCTTCACTATATTCCTGACTGAATCTAAGAGAACTACTATGCCCTAATTAACTTACTGTGCAGGGCAGATGTGTGGTGAATGGTTCTTGTAGCTGATGTTGTCAGGTCTAAGACAGAATACAGAATTCTGCGTCCCTCTGAGACACCTCAAATTAATATCTCAAATATTACTGCTGGCCTAGCTTGCAGAATGACATAATTTCTTGTCATCTGACTTCTAGTCCCCACACCCAAGACAACCATTGATGGCAGCTGGTAGCATTTAGCATCTGCCTGTAAAGATATATAGACAGGGGCTTTTCCTCCAGTCTTTGGCAGATGCTGGAATTCATAAAACAATAAAACACTTCCAAGGCAATACAGATCATTCCTTAGTATAGACATCCTGTCTCTAGCTGCTATAATTTAAACTAGTTTTCTGAATTTTTGTTGGAATGAAGTTAACTTCCTGTGTTCCAGTTTCCACTGTTAAAATATAAACATTTAAACAGTTACAGTGGTGCGTGTACATTTCTGTTCTATTCCCATAGGGCACACTGTGGATACGATTCAGAAACTTTGCAAAGAACTTTTTCAACACACGTCTTTACAAAACTAGTTTCATATATTAATATATATATATATGTATGTATATATATATATATATATATATATATATATATGTATAACATACAGTTCTAATACATTTGTAACACAAGCATCTTGTATGAAACATGTTGATATTCACAAATGCCATATAATTGAAAATTCCAGATAGCTAGGCTGGTAGTATCCCCCTTTGTCACACTTCTCCCCCCCCCCCCCCCTTGAAGACTGAAGCTAGTTTTTCAAGTAACCCTTGAGAAACGTTGCTTGAGAGGGATGAACCTATCTGGGAATACATTACTCCAAACCCTGTCTTGAACGCCCATCTGCATTGCCATTGCTTAACCCCATTGCGGTCCTGCACTGTCATATATGCCTGAAACCCTAGGCTCCACATTAGTAGTATGGCATTTTGCTGGTTGGCTCAATGTAGCCATGTTTAAAGTATTGTGGTCTGTAACTACAATGAATTTCCTTCCATATAGATAAGACTGAAGTTTCTGCAGTACCCACACTATGGCTATACATTCCTTTTCTACAGCTGCATAACATTCCTCCTTGGGTTGGGGCCTATAGCTGAGATATACCACTTGGTGCTCTTCTTCCTCTGAGGAAACCTGGATGAGTATAGCCCCCACCCCATGGTTTTATAGCATTCACCTGCACAAAAATGATTTCTGTAATCTGGACTGGCTAACACAGGGGGTCCTCCCAAAGCTCCTTTAAGCTTCTGGAATGCCTGCTCACATACTGGGTCCACACTAGGCCTGTTTTTCCTCGTCAGATCTGTGAGGGGAGTAGCTATGGTACTATAACTGGGGACTGGCTTTTTGTAGTACTCTGCTGTCCCTAAGAATGCCCTCAGCTGCTTTTTGGTAATAGGGGCAGGCCATGCCTGAATGGCTTTCACTTTGGCAGGTTCTGTTCTGACCTTACCAATCCTCACTCTGTCCCAGGTGGAAGACCACTGCTGTACCCACCTGACACTTACAGGGCTTAATGGTCAACCCTGCCCTCTGTAGTCTGCCCAGCGCCTCCCTGACATGCTGAAGGTGCTCTGGCCAGGAATGGCTGTAATGGCAATATCATCCAGGTTAGCAAGGGCAAAATCTCATGCTGCTACTAGGATATGATCTGCTAGCCTCTGGAAAGTCGCTGGGGCATTTTTCATCCCAAAGGACATATTCATGAACTCATACAAGCCAAAAGGAATCACAAAGACTGACCTCTGTAGTGTTGGGAGTCAAGGCCACTTGCCATTAGCCCTTGGTAAGATCAATAGTTGTAAAACTTAGCCCCACCCAGCTGCTGTAGGGTTCCATCTGTCCTAGACATGGGGTAAGCATCTGACTTTGAATATTTAATTTCCTATAGTCCGCACAGAACCTGGTAGTGCCATCCTTCTTTGGTATCAGCACCACTGGGGAAGCCCAGGGACTCCTGGATTACCGCGAATAAAAAAAATTTTAATAAACATACAAAACAAAGTTAGGTTAGTGCTTTCGCAGTTGCTTGCTTCTTCAGACCTTAATAAGAACAGCAGTTACTAAAAGTTCTTTAAATACTCTATACATCTAATAAAAACATAATTAATGTAACAAACCTCTTTTCTTTAAAATAGGTTTTAAGGAAACAGCACTATTCAAACCTGGTGGAGCATATTGCTTTAGTCAACAATCCATTTTAGCTCAATACATTCTGTCTCATTATGTAAGTCACCTTCTCTTAAACTGTCATTAACCTTTTGTAAAACCAAGAATTTAAAACTATGGTTTCCCCCAGCTTCAGACACATGCTTGGCCAGTGCATTAGTTAATTTATTGTTGCATATGTCATTTAAATGCTCTAGCACCCTTTCCTTCAACATACGATTAGTCTTACCTATGTAAAAACAATCACATAGGTTGCACATAGCCATGTAAACTATGTTTTTGGTTAAACAATCTGCCTAGAAAGAGAACTCTATTGATTTCATAGTCACTGGGTGTATGACCATACAAGTTGACCAGATATTAGGGCAGGCTTTGCAAATCCTGCATGCATATGTGCCCTTACACTGCGAAGTGAGCTGCCCATAAGACCTATTATGCTTATAACACAGACGCTGCTTCAAGTTCTTACTACTTTTAAAACAAAATTTAGGGGTAGATTCTATTACACTGCTTATTTTGGGATCCGACAATAAAATAGGCCCATTCTTCTTGACAATCTCACATATTCTATTGACCCCTCCAGAGTAAGTCAAACACATTCTGTTCACTGCCGTAGTATCCACAAGCTTTTTGCTCTCTGGGGTTAGACGGGTCAGAAAAGAAAGGTTTTGTTTTATTCCATTCCAACTTACTAACTTCTATAGTTCTCTCTATTTCTCCAATTTTGTAACCCCTGTCCACAAGCTCTATACAAAGTGCATCAAGCGCCTCCTTTAGTGGTTCAGGTTCTGTATACAATCCTTTACACCTAAGTACCTGATTTTTCACTGCATTTCTAGTAGTATACCTAGGGTGCATACTAGAACAGTGCAATATGTTATTCTTACTGCATTTTTTTCTATACTGCTTAGTTGGCAAACTGCCAAGGATATTCTTGCTAACTGTGACATCAAGAAAATCAATGGTTTATAGAGAATAGTGCATACAAAAAGACAGATGGTGGTACCCCCCAAATAACTCACAAATCTTTTGAGAGATTCCTCGTTGCCATGCCAAATGAAATAAAATGTCATCCACAAAATGTTTATAAAAGGTGACATGTGACTTAAACATGTCGCTGCTAAAGACGGACTCTTTTTCCCAATTGGCAAGAACTAAATTGGCATACGTATTCGCACATGCTGTGCCCATAGCTACTCCTACTATTTGAAGGAAATATCCAGAGTCATAGAGAAACACATTGTTGTCCAAGATCAAATCTAATAGGGCACAGATCATGTTGATCTTAAAGTTGGGGTAACAACTTTCCTTAATCAAAAACTGTTTCACATTTTCAACACCATCTTCATTCAGAATAGCTGTGAATAAAGAATTCACATCTAGGGTAACAAAAATCATACCTCTGATTTCATTTACATCCCTATGCTTAGCCCATATAAAAAGGTGTTCCAAAAATTGCTTACTGGTCCTTTAAACAGTCTCCACTTTGTCCAAGATACTCAAGTTGTTTCTCAACATATATGGACATTGGCTCAGTAAGCCACCTTCTCCCGGACACAATAGGTCTAAGGGGAGGGTTCAGTGGATCTTTATGCACTTTTGGCAGACAATACATCATAGGTATGGTGGGATGTTAAACAGAAAAATATGTATACAAAGCATAGTCTATTTGATCTGTCATAAGCATATCATATACATAAAAGTTCAGTCTATTAATTCCATTTGTGATACTTCTGCAAAATAACATATACAGTGTTAACGTTTAACATTTCATGCATTTTATTCAGGTAATCCAGCTTGTCAAAGACAACAATCCCACCTGCTTTGTCTGCTGGTCTAATAACCAGGTGCTCAGCTCTAGTCAACATGTTCAATGCCTCATACTCCTTAGCTGACAAATTAAAAAAGCATGGCTTGCATTTATCATTAAAACTTTTCCTTAAATCATCCTCACAAATTTTAATGAAAGCTTCCATTGCTGGAGAGTTATCCGGTGTAAAAGTACTTGGTTTCTTAAACCCACAAGCATTACTTACTTCTGTGTCCCCATCCATAAATAGTTTTTAACATAATGTTCCTGGCAAACATTTTCAAATCTAAAATTGTTTCAACAGATCCATCTTAGTGGCAGGGATAAATGAGAGGCCTTTATTCAAAACAGACGATTCACTTGTAAGTTCACTGGACGACAAATTAAACACCAAACTGTTTATTTGCGATTGCGTGTTTGTGGACCTATGGTATGTGGGCCTTTGGTTTGAGTTGGAGGGTTGGATTGCAACCTCACCCTTCTCCTGCAGCTGCAAGACATTGCCATCCATTTCTCCTGCCTGATAGGGAGCACCTTCTCCAAAAAATGCAGGATGTCTAGTAGTATTCCTGCCTTGGTCAGTTAAACTAAGATCACTATTAAGGGCTTATTTAAAACTTTAGGTCTCACTGCTGGATCATTAATTGCAGTCTGAACATTAACTCACAATCTAAACTAGTTGAATTAACTTCCACATTGCAACTGTTATTAACATCAACATTTACATAGGGTGACCTAGTTGCATCCAGTATACATAAGTTAAAAGAACTAGTATTAACAAGTGTATTATCTTTTAAAACACTAGCAGCAGTATTCAAATTGTGTCCATCAACCACAGTATTAACTTTCTCAATACTCAGTTTTATTAGTGTTCATATCATCTGCGATATTATTGTCACTACATTGACTGTGTTCTGATGACTCTAGTTGTTTACAACTCTAATTCTGTCCCTTCAAATTTGTCTGAATAAAATGTTGTTTTTGTACATCCTGCATGCTAGATGTCACAGCCGCTGGCATCGGCATAATTGTAGAACGAGATCCATCTGAATAATCCTTCTGAGAATCCGCATTAATAGAGTTAAAAACACCAAATGCATGTCGCATCTTTGCTCGTTCATTCACCATTAGTCTGGGGATGGTAGGGGGTGGTCTTTTGTTGCTTCACCTCACAGTGCTTCCACAGACAAGCCATCAGGTCTGGCATGAAGATGCCACCTCTGTCCGTATTTCTTTTAGGAAAACTACCCTGCTGAAAATCTCTAACAAAACATTTGCCACCTTCTCTGCCTCAATGGAGGACAGAGCCACTGCTTCAGGGTATCTGGTAGCATAATCTGCTACCACTAGGATATACGTCTTTACTGCAGAACATGGGGTACTCCGAGGCCCCACAATATCCATAGCTACCCTCTGAAATGGTTCATCAATTGCAGGCAAAGGCATCAAAGGAGCTTTGACATTGTCTCCTGCCTTGCCTACCTTTTGGCACTGCTCACAGGTTCTACAGTACCCTGTTACTTACATCCCTGGAAATCTCAGGCTAAAAAAAGCTCTGCATAATACATTTCTTGGTATGCTTTATGCCCATATGACCTGCAAAAGAAATGTCATGGGCCTTGGCTAGAAGTGCCAGATGGTAGGCCCTGGGCACTACTAAGTGCTGTATTCTCTTACCCTCTATCCCTCCTTCAGGGGTCCACTCTATATAGTAACTCTTTGTCCCAGTATACAGATTCCCCTTTTCCTTGGGAATCAGGCACCTCTCTGGCTACCTCCCTTAAGCCCTGTAATGTAGAGTCTGAGAGCTGAGCCTGTCTCAACTCTCTTTTATAACCCTTCCCAGCTCCCCTTCCACAGGCTGTCTGGTATCCTCTGACAGCGGTCCCTCACTGTCAGCCTGGGTACTACTACACACCTCTACCCTTGCAGTCACTCTGTCCAAGGGAACATCAGTACCCACCAGCTGCTGTGGCTTAACTTCAGTCTCACTGCTACAGGGTAGCTCCTTCCCTGAAGTAGCCACCTCACCAGTCCTGACTTCAAGTGTGTGGTCTATCTGGGTCCCGCCAGGCTACCAGACCCACATGTTTGTCTCCAAGCCTGACTGCATGCACATAAGGTAGTGCATTATCAAAATCATTCCCTATCAGGGAGTCAAGGTGAACCCTAGCCAAAGGTATTTGGAATGGGGTCCCTCCAAAATCTCTGACTAGACTAGACTAGACTGCCCAAGCAAGTAGTGCTCCTCTTTAACCATTGCAGACTTCACAATAGTTAGTTCAGAGGGTCTCTCTCTCTCTTAGCAGTGGTGTGTTTTCTATCTACTAAGATAGGATATAACCTCTTGTGGTAGTTTGGTACCCTTGTCTGCAGACCGCTAACCATTGGCATTCTGTCATTCCCACTTGCTGGCTCTCCCACCCTGCCTCCATGGACATTTGCTACATGGCCCCACTGGTTGAATTTAAAACTTTTAACCCTTGATCCTGGACATGTACCTGAACTAGTGGCTTCCTGTGTTACTGGCAGACTCTGTTGGGGCAGTTTAGGGTGCCCGCCATGGGTTCCCTTAGACCCATGTGCAGCACTGGGTATCCCTTTCCTGTGCATTAATGCCCTGCTTGCTAGGTATGGGTCTCCCTTCTTCCCCAAGTCATCTGCAGTATTGCATTCCCCATCTGCTAATGAGATTCTCATTTCCTGCGGGAAAAGTGCTAAGGGTTTGTTCCCTCACCAAAAGGTCTACCAGCCCTTCAAAAGTGGTGACATAGCATCCACTCATCCACCTATGAAAATAGGTGCTTAACTCAGCAATATATTCACACACATTTTCATCTGCCTTGCATCTATGCTCACCAAACTTTTTTTATAAGCTTCAGGTGTTAACGTAAAACACTCTAAATTACAATACTGTTAAAAATAGTTTATTAAACGATCTTTATCAGACAGTTTAGAAATAGCAATTACAGCTTTACCATGGAGTAATGATGTCAGGAACTGTACTCAGAGCCCTTGGCCAACATTATACTCTTTACAAAACCCTTTCAAACATATGAATAAAGCTATCAAACTTATCACCCTCTGTGGACTGTGGAAGAAATGTACTGACTTTTATTGCTTCTGGGTTTGGTTATTCCCTTCACGATTACCTCCATGACCGTGGCAAAGAGTCATCATCTCCTTTTCATGTTGCCTTTGCGCCTCATTTTCTTCAGCTTCCAGATGTCTCGGTCTCTCTATTGCCTCTAACTTCATTTGTTTCTCCTGCCACAGTCTCTCTACTGATGCTAGTTCCAAATGTTTGGCCTCCAGCTCAAGTCTCTAACTCCAGATGGATTTTTAAGTCCTCTGAGGCAAAGTTGAACTGTCCATTTTCTGAGAGTTGTACATCCCCAAGGCCATTTGGGTTGTCTTCCTGGTTTCTGGTCTGTGATGCAGCTGTGACTAATGCTGCAACCATTTCTGCTTTAGTCCAGTTGGCATGCACCAGTCCTTTGTCTAGGCACATCTCAGCAAACTGGCTCCTTGTCAGTTTGCCATACTTCTCTGGTGACATCCTTGCCTGCTCTCCTTGACTAAGCTGAATTGTCTACCTTGTGGCTGCTTGAGAGTACAAACACTTTATTTAGTGACCACTGTTTACAGGCTACAGGAGTTCAATATCCACACCACTGAATCCCACTATGTGATGTGATCCCACGACTGCCACCAATAAATGTGACAACCCACCCCTGGACCAGTAGTCAAGGAGCCTCAGTCCTCACCACTGGCACCAGTGGGGTACTTACACTGGGAGGATAACAAGTACACAAACATGCAGCTCTCTGCATCAAATGCAGTTTCCCTTGAGAGCGCACACAGACCACAGTCAGTCCAGGACTGGTTTCTCCCTCTTTCTCCAGATTCCCAGTAAGACTCCCCACTGGCACAACTATAGAGCTGAGATCTCAGCTGAGTGGCCAAGGCAAGACATTCACCACCCTCTGTCCAACCAGTGCTTGTGTCCTTGCCCAAATAGTTGACACACACACACCTACCTGGGAAAGGCCGGCACAGGTTTGCTAGCTATGCCCCCTTTTGCCTAGACTATTAGTTAATTACCACTGCCACCAGCCAACTCCTTATCAGCTACTTTAAGGCCCTTAAAGGGTGTGCAATCTTAGTGTAATATTAATAGAAATGGTAGTTTGACCAAGAGCAAGGCTATTAGGAGTGGCCCACACAGTGTCACCAAATAAATATGCAAGTACTCTCAAAACTTAAATATCTCTAGACAAATCGGCCACAATGAAAAGTTTAAATATATTTAATAAATAAAAAAAACAAGAAAGTATATGTGTACAGTGACACGAGTTCAAAACCACAGGAAATATTTTAAACAACATTGCAGGACAGTCTCAAATAAATAAATAAAAATGTCTGAAGTATGCTTCACTATATTCCTGGCTGAATCTAAGAGAATTACTATGCCCTAGTTACCTGACTGAGCAAGGCAGATGTGTGGTGAATGGTTCTTGTAGCTGATGTCATGTCCAAGACTGAATACAAAATGCTGCCTCTCTGAGACCTCTCAAATTCATATCTCAAATTGCTGCTGGGCTAGCGTGCAGAATAACATCATTTCTTGTCATCTGACTTCTAGTCCCCAGGCCCAAAACAACCACTGGTGGCAGTTGGTAGAATTTAGCATCTACCTGTAAAAATACATCGACAAGGGCTTTTCCTCAGATCCCTGGCAGATGCTGGAAGTCATAAAACAATAAAACACTTCCAAGATAATACAGAAAGTTCCCTAGTACAAACTTTCTTTCTCTAGCTGCCATAAAGTAATTTAATTTCAGCTATTTCTCTGAACTTTTGCTGAAATGAAGTTAACCTCCTATGTTTCAGTTCCATTGTTAAAATATATTCATTTAAACAGCTACAATAGTGCATGTCTATTTCTGTTCTATTCCTGTAGGGCGCAGTGTGGATAGATTTCAAGCACTTTGCAAAACCCTTTTTCAACACCGATGTCTGTACAAACCTAGTTTGATGTATACATGACATAGGACCTATATTAGAACACTGAAAGATAAATATCAAATGCTCACATGAAAAAAAAATACAGAAACTCAACATCGCTATTGTAGGGGGCTGCACCTCCCACACCCCTCATTAAATATATATTCCAACTCTGAGATTTCACTACAGTGAAGAAAGGGCAAGTATTCTGATCTTCACTGTACTGCAATAAAGAGTTCCTGCATATTCGCTCATGTGAGCATTCAATGTTTATCTCTTTTGGTGTTCTAACATAGACCCCATGACATACAGTTCTTAATACATTTGTAGCACAAGCAACTTATTTAAATCATGTTGATATTCATAAATGACATATAATTATTTACAAAATTCCAGATAGGTGGGCTGGCAGTATTCCCCTTTGTCACAATTGGTTTAAGCTTTTTTGTCAGATTAAGCTGTTTTAGCAGCAACCCATAATTAGGTGTGAATCATGCTGGATTTTACCCATGGTTGGCATGGTGTGATTATAAGGTTGAAAATAGATTCTTACCATTTCTAAATGTCATTGTATAAAAGGCATGAACTGTGCATGCATTTAGCTTGCAGGAGCCAACACTTGCATGGTGCGTTGGAGAGGATAAAGTTAGAAAATAAAAATGGCTTGTTAAAGTAATTTCCATTGACTTGTAGTTTGCAAGCTGTTTCTTTTTATTTTTTAGTTCTTATTGGACCTTGTGTTGTATTTCATTTTTTTCATTTTCAGTGGGCGGAGTCTACAAGCATCCTACATGAAGATGTTTGTGGGCTCTCAATGTCATGGTGGTGAGTTTTCTTTTTTCTCCTTTCTGTTTTTCTTTTAATTTTTGGAGAGTAGAAGACAAACTTTCACCCTTGTGATAAGTGGTGAATGATTTGTCTGCTTTACTGAGAGGTGGACAGGGCAGCTACAGCTATTTGTTATAACATTTGCAACTGCCGGACTTCAGTTAATTTTCTCTTTTGTGGAGATGAGGACAGTGTAGCTTTAGTTGTCTGTTTTAATAGTTACAGCTGCCCTGAGATGAGTTTTTCTTCAGTTTGTAGAGATGAGGATGGGGCAACTTATCTATAGCTTTTAATAGTTACAGCAGCTGGGGTTTTTTCCTGTTGGCACCGGTCAATTAACAGTGGGAACACTGATTACTTTGTCCAGTCAGTGTGCACATTTTGGAATACTAATGAGCAGTCATTGTACAATTTTTCAGTTTTTTTATTTATCACTATCCTTATTTAAATCCTGTAACAACTGGGTTAAGTGTTTCTTATTTTGACAAACTCCAGTTAAACAGCAGAAATACAGTGCAAACTTTAAATGATCTCGCTGTTAGAATTAAGTCTTGTACCTGATGTTGTCCTTTTCATTCTTCCTCACTGATGTGTCATGGATCTGACATTCTGATCTAACTCAGGTGCATTTTTCAGACTTTGACCCCAATCTCAAGCTCCTCCCTGTACCCACAATGCTGTGCACCTTCCCAGCTTCCTCAGATCTTGTTTGCTCCCATTGCCACTAGATGTGGATTTCCAGTCTCGAGTGAAATAACTTTTTGAGAAAGCCAAGTCTAAAATGTTCCCTTTTTTACCTTTTTGAGTATTTTGTAGCATAGAAATCCTCTCCTCCCTTTATAGTTCTCGCAGGCATTAGAGACTGCTGCCATTGATTCCTTTTTTCCTTCTTTAAGCTTCTGCATTTTTTCTACTGTTTCAGTGCCGTTGGTACTTCTGACTTCATAGTTATTAAAGTGCTTCAGCTAACTTGTTAGTATAGTTTTAAAGTTAGTTTAAAATTAGTTAAATTGTTGGTTAAGAAGAATTGCTCTGACAGTGTAGCTGCTTGTGCTGACTGAACTTTAAAAAAAATGTCAAACCATCAGGCTTTAAACGTTGCTCTGATCGTGGACATAAAATTCCATAATCTCATGCACATAAAAAATATGATCTGATGTTAATCTTCGTTCATTCCTTACTGATGGGTTATCGGTTCCATCCTCTGAATCGAGCCGGCCATATAGCAAGCTTGCATCAGCCAAAAACTCTCGAGCTAAGGTCCTACCCAGAATGCTCTGCTCCCTGTTACTTCAGATCTCATTTGCCACATTGCTGTATAGCCAAGTGTATAATTTTTTGAAGTTTATTTATCGTTTGTACTTTAAAAATTTTAAACAGTTTCTTGCATTATTCTCCTACCCTATCGTATCCTTAAGACTCTCTCCCTTTAGTCTATTTCCCTTTATTACCTTTTTCTTACCTTTGAGGTAGTTCTTCATTACCATCGTTGGTAATCCTTCTTCCTTCTCTCTTCTTACCCTTTTGGGTAGCCTTTCCTCTTCTTTTGATACTGCTGTTCTCCACATCATTATGACAGATAAGAAAAGTAATGTTGGTTTTAAACAGTGTAAGGGTTACGGCCGTAAGTTACCACTTTCTGATGGCCATGACTTGTGTCTATTGTTTGAATGTCTCCCACCTTACTATGGATCCCCTGTGGGGGATTTATAGAAAATTTTCAACCAGGATTCTTAACGAGAGAAAGAATAAGTTGATCCTGAAAGGTCTTCTCAAATCTCCTTTCTGTGAGGCTGTCTGTGGTTCGGAGGGCTGACCCCCTCCTGCTATAGCCTGTAAGAGGCATTCTTCCTCTTCTTTGAGGTCGCTCACTTCATCTCCCTCTGGAGATCATAGAGAGTTGACTCATAAGGTGAAAGTGACTACTACTTTGGCGCTGCCACCTGTGACCCTTTCAGCTCCAGGCTTGGCACCATCCCAGTTGATTCTTCCTCCAGCCATGTCCTCCTTATTGAGGCTGGCACTGGAGTTCGTGGTGCAGACAATTACGGCTTTGACAGTTACGTTGCAGCCTTTACCAGCACCATCCATGCAGGTAAGTCCCCTTCATCACCATTGGTACAATCCCCATCGGCCCCGTGTATGATGTTACTGTCCTCCATGGTGCAGACACTTTCGGCACAGACATGCTCTTCGGTGCAGTCCTTTTCAGCACCATCACTGTTACTGGTGCAGACACTTTCCTCGATGGCACTGTATCCATCAGTGCAGACACTTGCTTTTATGGTGCAGACATCTTCAAGTTCTATGGCACTGATGTCAGCACAGACTACATCGACACCATTCTGTTCGGTGTAGACATCCTCTGTTCCGGGCTGTGCACCTCTTGCATTAGCAAGAACAAAGTACTCTCCTTCCTTGGATCCATTCATTGGTAGCCAATATAGTCCTTTTCTATAAAGGCCAGAATTGCCCTCAGGTTTCTCTCTGAGGTCAACCAGGAGCCTCTCTGAGCAAGATGTGTTGCGGCTTGTTGACCAGTTGCTTGTAGCCAGAGGTGTCTCTCAACCATCGAAACCAATATTCCCTCCTTCAGGTGAACGTATATCTCCTCAATCTCTAACGTGCACTCCTCCTTTGACTTCTACCCAAGTATCGAAGCCCATTACTCTGACAGCAGCTTCCCTCACTCCGACCCCAATAGTGGATCTCGCTTTGGAACCGGAGTCATCCTTGTAGCCCTCTGTGCACTGGGCATTGGGCTCTTCCCAGGCTAGTGGTTGTGCTTTGGGGGAGGGCATTCTTGGTTCCACGCAGATTTTTTTCTATGGCACCATCCAGGAATCCTTCCTCTCTCATGCTTTTCGGTCCTCTTGAGACTCCTAGTCTGGGGGGTCGGCTTGTCAGGGCGGGGTGTGACCCCGGTTCCGAGGTTGTCGTGCTCCCATCCCTCCTTGGGTGGGCCGGGCTTCCAGGCCATGGAGAGGGCGCTTACCTCCATTGGCAAACCCCACATGTTGGAGTCCTCTCTCCCCCCCCCCCCCCATCTGTGCCACAACTCTCACAAGCCACAACTGCCGGGCACAAGGGCCTTATTTTTCTCTTCCTCAGGAGACCTCTTTTTCAGTCTTCTCCTGAACCTCCAACTGAGGAAGTACCCGTCAAAGCTTCATGCAAGAGGAAGCACATGGACTCCACTGAGGAGTCTTTGGCCAAAGATATGGACTTTGATGACAGGGAAGGAACCCCACAGTCACCCTCTGATGAGGTGTCCTTGGTGACATCCTCGAGATCATTAGACAGAAGGGTGACTGTCCTCTAATCCTTCCTCAGAGGAATCTGTATTCCTGCAGGCCTTTCATGCCTGGTCCCCTACCTCCTGAGTTACCCCACTGGCCGATGAGCTTGCCAGCTCATTGTCCAGTGCATATGGAAGGCTCCTGACACCCTGGAAGTGATACCATGGAGGCCTGATAAATTCTTATCGTCCCCAGCTAAGCATCCCCATTGGTCACGAGGTCTTCCAGTAGATGCCATGGTGGTGGTGGCTGCAACTAAGAAAGACTTGGCAGAAGAGAGCTAAACTGTCCATCCACCCAACAAGTAGTCCCAGGTGATAGACTAGGGAAGTGTGTGTTTGCTTCAACTACCTTCGCCGTAAGGTCTTTGAACTATTTGGAACACTTTACGAAACTCCAGAGGGATCTTAACCAACTCTGAGACCTTGGCAGGAGCTGTTTTTGATGAGGTCCATGACAATGTAGCTTAGATAGCCACCCTAGAGTCCATTTCCAATTCTTCCATGCATCTTTCTCATGCAATGGAAGGAGCAGCAGGCATAGATATAGTCCCCAGATGACATGCCTGGATGTGCCTTTGTGACTTTGCAGAATCCTTTAAGGCTTCCTACATGAATGCCCCCATTGAGACCACTTCTTTGTTTGGCCCTAAAGTTAAAGATATGCTGGCAAGACCCTAACTGCTGTTGGTGTCAGACACACCACTCCTCAAAGATTCTACTCCAGAAATCAGAGGAGTGAGAAGATGTGGCACAGGAAATCAACAGGGCTCTTTCCGTGATGCACGTGCCAAGGTCTCCCCTAGAGACAGAGGGGGAAACTCCAATGGAAGATGCCCCTTTTGGGGAAGAGAAGGTTCGCGAAGCTGGGGTTCCAGAGATTCTTTCTCTAGCCAACCCTATCAGTGCTCTTGAAGCATTGCCCCACTGCTCACCTCTGGAAGCGGTTGGGGCTCATTTTTCCTTGTACCCTGCTGCCTGGCGAAACATAACCACCAATTCTTGGGTACAATGGATAATATCCAGAGGCTATCTCATCCCCTTCCATCTTTGTCCATCCTCATCCAGAGTGTTACCCAACATTCCACCCACTCAGTGAAACAGCAGCACATGAAATCCAAAAGCTGCTACAAAAGTCATCCAAACGGTCCCCCCAGACCAGATAGGATCAGGTTTTTACTCTAGGTTCTTTTTAGTGCCAAAAAAGACAGGGGACTGGAGACAAATTCTGGATCTCAGCACACTGAATAAATTTGTGAAAAACAGAGAAATTCCGGATGGTCATGGTTCAGTCTATCCTTCCTCTTCTGGAAGAAGACGATTGGATGTGCTCTGTAGATCTTCAAGATGCGTATTACCACATAAAAATGGACAAACACTCAAGAAGATACGTCCACTTCTGTATAGGAGCCAACCACTACCAATTTCAAGCACTGCCCTTCAGTCTCTCTACAGCCCCCAGTATGTTCAAATGCATGGCAGTGGTTATCGCTCACTTGAGACTTCAAGGATTCCAGGTATTTCCAGATCTAGACGACTGGCTCCTCACCGCCCCCACCAAGTGTCTACTGGAAGAATCCCTGCACTACTCTCTCCTCACAGCACAATGACTGGGCATTGCTATAAACTGGAAGAAGTCCAACACGACCCCAGCCCAGTCTTTGGAATTCATCGGGGTACTGTTGGACACAAGAAATTGCACAGCGTCTCTTCCGGACCACAGGCTTCAAAGAATAAGGCAACAGGTTCAACCGCTGCTCTGTCAGCACAAATCTCCCACTCAGTCTATACTCCAACTCTTGGGGTCAATGGCAGCCTCGATCACCCCCTGTTCCTCTAGCCAGATTCCACATGAGGCTCCTTCAGTGGTTACTTCTTACTCAGTGGTAACCCCTACAACATCCTTTGTCTTTACAGATAAGTGCAACTCTGAGATGCAAGCAAGATTTACTCTGGTGGACATCTCGAAATCCCCAACAATGGTCTCACCCCTTCAGCCCTCATCAGCCGAAAGCCATGGTGACCACGGACACCTCCCTGAAGGGGTGGGGGGGCTCTGTTAGGGAAACTTGGTCCAAGGCACCTGGTCTGAGACAGAGGCCCTTCTGCGTATCAATGTCCTGGAACTGAGGGTGGTGCTACTAGAGTTGCAAGCATTTCATTCCATCCTGCTGTCCGGTACTGTTGTGATCCAGTCAGACAACATGTCAGTGGGCTGGTACATCAACAAGCAAGGGGGCACTAGATCTTACCTTTTATGCTGAGAGGCCTTGAGAATATGGCAATGGATGATAGCTTCCAACCGCTTTCTAATTGCAATGCACATTCCCAGGAGTGCCAATGTGATAGTGGACAAATTGAGCAGGTGCATTCTACAACCTCATGAGTGGTCCCTCAACCCTGTTATAGCAGCAAAAATCTTAAACTGCTGGGGCCAGCCTTGCTGCAATCTATTCGCCTCCCCAACCAACTTCAAGTGCAGCAACTATTTTGCCCTGCCCCCCCCGGGGGGGGGGCAGTCACCAAGAGACTCTCTAGTCCACGCTTGGCCCTCGGGTCTACTTTATGCTTATCCCCCCCCCCATCTCTCAGTTTCTGAAGTAGCACAGCCCAACGTTGGTCTCCCATCTGCAGAGTCTGACTTACCCTAATCTAGTAACCCTGAAGCGAACAGCTTGGTTTCTCCACTTCCAGTGGTTGCCAGGCAGGAAAACCTCTTGTCCCCAGTGCGCAATATTCTTATCGCATCTCAAATTGCCCACCAGACTAATCTATCTCAATAAATGGAAAAGGTTTTCTCTATGGGAAGCGAATAAACAGATCCTCTGTCAGCCCCAGTCTCCGTGGTTTTGGATTACTTATCAGACCTTTTCCACTCTGGGGTATCTGCCTCTACTATTCATGTGCATTTAGCTGCCATTTTGAATTTCCACATTGAGTTTCAGGATTCTTCACTTATGTCACATAGAATCTGTAAAACTTTTTTGAAGGGGGTTCTTCACCTAAAAACCTCCCTTTAGAGAACCAGTACAACCTTGAGATTTGGCCTTGTTCCTGCAAGTCCTAACAGCTCCCTCCTTTAAACCTGTGTCTTAATGTGATGTAAAATCTCTCGTGGAAAACTTTGTTTCTAATTGCAATCACATCGGCCAGATGCTTGTCAGAACTTCAAGTCTTAAGCATCAAATCTCCCTATCTTATCTTCCATAAGGATAGGGTATCACTGAGAACTAATTCTTCCTTTTTATCAAAAGTGGTGTCCGAGCGGTCTATCAACCAATCTATTGACCTTCCATTATTTTTTCCTAACCGCTCTAACAGGGGATAGTATTGCCTGCACTCCTTGGATATTCATAGATAAATATGATTTTTCTCTGGTCAGAATGAAATCTAACTGTAAATCAGACCAATTATTCCTGGCTTTTTCTGGACCAAGACTAGGTCATCCTTTCTCAAAAGTTACACTGGCTTCGTTGTTGAGAAATTGCATTACCTTTATCTACAACAAGAACAATGTCACCTTGCCTCAGAGTGAAAGCACATTCTACAAGGTCTATGGCAACTTCAGCAGCTTTTCATGCTAAGGCTTCCCTCAATGATATTTGCTCAGCTGTGACTTGGGCCAAACCTTATACCTTTATTCTTCATTACAAATTGGATTTGGCCTCCAGAGGTAGAGCTTCTGTTGGCTCCATGGTGCTCAGGAATGTCCATCCATGAGGGCCACCCAGGGATACAGGTAGCTGGGGAGTCTGTCCCATCAGTAAGGAATGAACGACAACATTGGATAAAGAAGTTATGTCTTACCATAACGTTCCATCTGTGTTGTTGATCTTCCTTCATTCATTACTTCCCCCCACTCCCCCTCCGGAGGTTCCTGGTTGATCTCATATACTCCTTTATTGTAGATCTGTTATGACCAGAGGTAGTTTCTACTTTTGTCTATCAACATGCAAACTTGATCTAAGGTAACTGAGCAGAGCATTCTGGGTAGGACCTTGGCTCAAGAGTTTTTGGCTGATGTGAGCTTGATATATGGCTGGCTCGGTTCCGATGACGGAGCCGATAACCCAACAGTAATGAATGAACGAAGATCAACACAGATGGAACATTATGGTAAGACATAACTTCTTTTTTATTGTTTGATAATAGAGCATCTGCAATTAGCTTGAAATATCCGTGAATGCTTTATTCCAAGAGCTATTGCTGATCACAGGAACAAGCTTATTTTGAAAGGCTTCTTCCTGCATTCTCTTCCTTTTCTGCAGGGGCTCAAACCCCCTCTAAGTCTCATCATGAGATCCCAGGAAGTGCCCTCACAAGACCTTGAGGGCTTCCTCAGAGCCTCTGGCCAAATATTCTCAAACCTCAGAGCCGACCACCTCAGATCAGAGACCCTTCATATAGTCCCTCAGATCAGACTAAGATCATTCCTATTACAAGCTTCCCTAGGCCTTCCACTTCAAGCTCAGATCCTAGGGTTATGGACCCGATGGCCAGAATCTGAACTCCTGAGTAAATGTCAGACCAATTTCCCAAAATTTACCCACCAAATTACTGGAGATTCCTACAAAGCATCCAAGGACTGCTTCTGTAGCTTCGTCCAGGTCCTATAGGAGTTTCTCTGATGTGGATATGGATAGGAGTTTGAGGAGACGCTTCAAAACTCAAATCCAGATGGGGGTCTTGCCTACTCTGTCCCCTCTTGGATCTGCAAGTGTTTCCACCAAACCTGTTCAGTCTCCATCTCTGATGTGACTAGTGATCTCAGAGCTCCAGGATCCTAGGTACCAGAGACAGCATCACATCTGAGAAACCTTCTTCAACTCTGGCTACCCTGACAAGCCCTGATCTGATATCATCGGATCAGAGCTGGTCTCGGATCGTTGATGTTAGGGTCTGGTGGGAGGAGTTCCGCTCCAACATTTTTGGGTCCATCCCTTCCTCTCAGCTCTTCGGCCCTTGACAGCTCAGGTCCGATTCTGTCTAGACCAAGGATCAGGAGTTGTGCCCATCCTTTCTTCCTCGACTTTCTCAGCTCAAGAGTTATGGTGAGGGGTGTTCTCTGGGTCCATCCACTTTCCAGATTGTAGAAAAGGCTTTCTCTTCACAGAGTGAGCCAACCTCTCTCATCTCCAATCCTTTCCTTTGTCTTTCATTGGATCTGAGTGCTGATCCTATCATTCTTGTCTAAGGTTAGCCTACCCTGAGAAGCCTCCAGAACCTTCCCCCGAGGAAGCCTCACTTTTTTAAAATACCTCCCCTGAACACCCCACAGAGGAGGTCCCTCAAAAAAGACAGACTTTGAGGGCAAAGGATACCCATGATCACCATCAAATGATGTCTCCTTTGGAGACATCTTAGAAATCCTTCAGCCCAGTCTCCTTCTGAAGAGTTTGTGTTCTTGGAGGCTTTCAGGGCAGGCCCATCTACATCTTGGATTACCTCCCCCAGCAAACAAACTTATTGATTTAGTTTCCCACCTTGCTTGGAAGGAGACACACTATTGAACCAATCCCCAAATACCCGGACAAATTCCTAGTTTTCCCTAAAGACAGACTGCATTGGACTAAAGGTGTTCCTGTGGATGCAGTTTTTGTGGCATCAGACACCAAAAAGGAGCTAGCCAAACAGAGCTTCTCTGTCCATCTGCTGAACAGGGAATCTCAAATGATGGACAGGTTTGTTAAGCACGTTTATGCCTCAGCTACCTTTGTGCTGAGGTCATTAAATTACTTGGCACATTTCACTGGCTTGCAGAGAAAATTGGTCAAGGAGCATTCCAGCTCTCTTGCAGAGACCATATTGCATGAGGACTTCAAGAAAGTATCTCCCCAACTGGCTACTCTTGCTTCTGTAGCCAATTCCTTCATGAGGCTCATCTCCCATACAGTGGAGGACACCTCATGGGCAGCTAGCTTCGGGTATTGCTGTCAGAAGACATGCCTGGATGAGGCTTTGTGACACCCAAGAGGCATAGGGAGTCCAGAGAATCAAGGCTTCAGAGGAACCTTCTCTGACGGGCCCTATCATTGCTCTTGAAGTGCTGCCCAACTGTCCATGTCTAGAGGTAGTCAGAGGTCATTTTTCACTGCACCTGAATGCCTGGACCAATCTGACAAGAAATGACTGGGTGCTAAGCATAATATCCAGAGGTTATTACATTCCCTTTTTTCTTCCACCTCCAGTGGAACAAAAGAAACTCCACAAAATACCACCCAGTCAGAGGGAGCAATGTAGTACCAGTGATTCAAATATTGCTGTAAAACGTCATCCAAGAGGTCCCAACCAAACAGGATTCAAAACCAACTTCTGTTTCCTTTTAGTGCCAAAGAAAATGGGGGACCTGAGATCTGTTCTGGATATGAGCAATCTAAATCAGTATGTTAAGAAGTCAACGTTCTGGATGGTTACAGTTCAGTCCATCCTACCACTGTTGCACAAGAATGATTGGATGTGTTCTGTAAACCTTTAGGAAGCATACTACCACATCAAAATAGACAGACACTCCAGAAGTTATCTGCGCTTCAGGCTGGAAGCCAGTCATTACCAATTCAGAGCTCTGCCCTTTAGACTCACCACATCCCCCGGGGTATTTAAATTCATGGCAGTAGTGGCAGCTCACCTGAGACTGAAAGGATTCCAGATGTTTCCATATTTGGGTGACTCGCTTCTAACTGCTGCAACCAGGCATGAACTACTTCAGGCCAGGGATTACTTGTCTCAGATCTTCAACCCCCTGGGAATTGCCATAAACTTTGCCAGATTAAACCTATCTCGTTTAGAATTTGGAATTCATTGATGCTGTTCTGGATATGACACACCAAGTGTCTTCTTTACCTCCACATCGTATAAGATCTTTGAGGAAACCATGTATCGGACATACTCCCTCTACCTTTTCCGTCTGCAGAATTGATACTACAGGCTCTTGGCTCTGTCGGCTGCTATCATCCTAGTTCCCTTACCAAGGATTTTATATGAATCCTCCAATGGACGTTAGTAGTTCAGTGGTCTATTCTTTACCAGCAGTTATCTGTTCCTGTCAAATTAACTCTGATTTGCAAACATGATCTTCAGTGATGGATTCATTTGGATGACCTGTTCCTGGGCAGGCCATTCCCTCTGCTTCCCCCAACAACCACAGTGACCACAGATGCTTCCCAACTGGGGGGGCATTTCAAGGGAAAGATGGTCCAAGGCATGTGGTGTTTCTCAGAGACCAGATTGCACATCAGTGTCCTAGAGGTGAGAGCAGTTATTCTAATGTTGCAAGCCTTTCAGGACAGTCTCCCCTTTGGAACTATTGCAGTACACAACAACAACATGTCAGTAGTCTGGTACATCAACAAAAAGGAGGAACCAGCTCTTACCTATTATGCAGAGAGGCCCTGTGGGTCTGGGAATGGGTGATATTTTTAGACTGCTTTCTAGTTGCAATGCATATACTGGGGAAATTCAGTGTTTTTGCAGACAAACTCTGCAGGTCCATCCTGACCCTTCACAAGTGGTCCATCAGTCAATCAGTGTTGAATCTGATTTTAGCCATTGGAGCCAACCTTGCTGCAACCTCTTTGCTTCCCCCAAAACAACAAGTGCAGCAAGTACTTCGCTCTGATCCCCCCTCTGGGGGAGTCAGAGGGATGCTGTAGTTCTCAATTGGCCCCCCAGTCTCAATTATGCTTATACCCGCTTCCCTTGATCCCAAAAGTCCTTCAGAAAGCTGGCAGGCTGAAAAGCTTGGTCATTCTCATTGCCCCCTTTTAAGCCTGGTCAGGACTAGTTCCTCTTTCTCTGGTCTCACCTGAAATATCTTTGTATTCTGGAGCCCAGCCAGGACTGCCAATTTCACCCCTCAGAGAGTCAGCACCCCAATCTCTACACCCTCAAGCTAACTGCATGGTTTCTTCACTTTCAGGATTGTACAAAGTTTCAGGCTTGCTTCCCCTGTTGATATAGTTTTAGCATCCCAAAAAGCAAATAGAAAAGATTTTACTATATGGGCTTCCAAACAGAATATTGACCCCTTCTCAGTCCCGCTGTCGGCCATCCTTCTTTTTCTTGCTTCTGTCTTTAAGGAAGGAGCTAGGTTTTTCCACTATAAAACTTCAGTTTCAGCCATTTCCGACTTTCATACTGGAAATTATTTTTGTGCTCTTTCCACTTCCAGACTATGCAAGGCGTACGTGAAAGGGATTTTTCTACTTAGACCTCCTGTAAAGGATACTTCTCCTTGGGATCTCAGTTATACTTCAAGGCCTCACTCAGAATCCTTTTGAACCAGCAAATGCTTCTGATATGAAATTCCTGTCTTGGGAAACTATCTTTTTGGTAGCTATTACATCAGCAAAGAGAATTTCTGAACTTCAAGCTTTATCATCCAAACTACCTTGCATAATCTTTCATAAGGATAGGGTGCCCCTTTGTGCCAACCCATCATTTATGCCTAAAGTAGGTCCAGAGAATAATATTAACCAGTCTATACAACTGCCTGTCTGCTTCCCAAATTTTTCTAACAAGGGCGAATATATCTTGCATCTTTTTGATGTGCATAGACAACTATATTTTTACCTGTGTGGAACAAAACAGTACAGAAAGTCTGACCAACTATTTGTATCGTTTTCACCTAAACATTTAAGTCAAGCAGTCTCCAAAATAACCCTGGCCAAATGGATTTCTGACTATTTCACTAATCTATTCAAATAATTGTCTGAAATTGCCTCACCCTCCTAGGGCCCATTCTGCTAGATCTATAGCTATATTATCTGCTTTCTACTAGATCTATAGTTACATCATCTGCTTTCTCCTCCAGAAGGTCAATTCGTGAAATTTGTGTAGTGACTACTTGGTCAAAGACTCGTACCTTTTTGACACATTATGAATTGGACATAGTCTCCAGAAGTAGAGCTTCCTTTGGATCGATAATGCTCTGGCATAGCCTTCCTTGAGGCTACCCAGGAGTTACATAGCTGGGGACTCTGATCCATCAGTGAAGAAGAATGAAAAGAGCAATATCAGATTTGGAAGTTATGCACTTACTATAACTTGACATATGTGTTGTCCATTTTCATTCTTCCTCACCTTCCCTCCCAACCACCCCCCACCCTAGTTGCTCCTAGAGGATCTATGGAATATATAGGAACCTTTAAATTCCTGGTTTGAGCCTCTGATATTTTTCTATCTGTTTCTGTGTCTATATTCAGTAGGCAATAAGGCAGCAAACTCAATCTGAGGAAGCTGGAGCAGGTGTAGAACAGTGTGGATAAAGGGAGGAGCTCAAGACTGAGATCCAAGTCTGAAAAATGCACCAAGTCAGATCTGTGACCCATCAGTGAGGAGGAATGAAAATGGATGACACAGATGCCAAGTTAAGGTAAGTACCTAACTTCCAATTTTTTGCTCTGGTGTGAAGAGATCTAGGCTAGTTCAAGGGGTCTGATTGAAGACATTTTATAAGTGTGATTGCTATGGGCTTTTGAGTTTTTAAATCTTAGGCATTTATTTTAAATTTGGAACTGCTATGGAGGACTGAGGTACATGTAGTGAGGATGCAATATGCATTGTATAGACATGAGTGATTTGAACTGCTCATCTCCCATCTTACTTTGTACTACTTCTGTGTATTCACTTATCAGTCACCCTCTCCAGAACTTTCATGTAATGTGACACCAGTTTGATACCTCTGTACTGGCCACAGTTGTAAATATCTCTCTTCTTCTTGAACACTGGCACTAGTATGCTTATTCTCCAGTCATCTGGGATATGCCTTTCTCTCCACACTACTGTGAGTACTCTCAGGAGCCATTTCTCCCCTGTCACACATCTTTATATCTTGTGACCTCATCTGAGCATGCTGCTTTCCTTTACTTAATTTTCCCTAATGCTGTTCATACTTCTTCTATGGTGTGTTCCTCCTCTTCTGTCATTGTAGGCTGTGTCTTGGGCAGTACAGCTTCTGTGGCATTTTCTTCATGCAGAAACTGCTTGAAGTGCTCCTTCCATCTACCTTGATGTACTGTGGACTGGTGTGAAGGTTGTTGCTGGCATCCCTTATGAAAGGTGTCTGTTCTCTTTGTCTTTGCCTTGCAACCTGATATAGTTTTTGTGACATCTACTGACTCACTTTCCAGAAGCTGGTAGAGTGCCTCTGAAGCCTTGTTCTTTGCTATTGCAACTCCTTTCTTAACCTGTGTGTTAGCCAGCCAACCAGTATAACTTCCCAGCCTGTCTTTTCTATCTACCACTTTTTTTCTTGCACACCGCCTTTCTTTTGATGACTTCCTGGACTTCTGTATTCCAACGCCAGCTTTCCTAATGTACCTTATTTCCATATCCTGTTCAACACATATCTGTTCTGATGTCCTCTCGCATGCTGTTTTGAGGTGCTGCCATTTTACTTCAACTCTGCCCATTTACTCCTTGTATTGAGGAACTATGAGTAATTTCTTAAAATGATGTGCCTTCTCTCCAGTCAACTTCCAGGTCTTTAGCATGGTATATGTTGACTGTAGAGCTTTATCTGATCACTTCTTGCAGATTATGGCAAACAGTGGTTTATGCTGTGGGTGACTATTTCACTGGGTATAACTTTGCAATCACTGATTCTACCTTTGCTTACTATGAGGAACTCTAGCTGAGTTGCATGTTGGCCAGTCTTGTACGGGATGTAATGACTCTCTCATTCTGAAATGTGCTGGCTACTATCAAGCTATTTGTCAGACAGAAGTCTAGAATGGCCTCTCTTCTTTATTCCTTTTGCCCCACCCATGTACCCAGGCAGTCCTCATATCCTGTTCTGACCTGTCATGTGAATTTGAGTCATCAGTATCAATTTATGCTGCCCTGCTTTATCTTGTAGGTCCTACAACTACTGTCTGAGTGCACTCTTTTTGTCACTATCACAACTCTGCTGTGGGGTAAAGATTGAGATTGAGTACCACCCTGTCATTAAGCTAGACTCTGATTGCCATGAATCTGTCCCTAATTCTGATTATATCCTTCACTGCCTTTTGAAGCCTCTCCCTCACAACAATTCCTACACCATTTCTAGCATGTGCTCCTCCTGAGTAGTAGACTTTGGATCCCAAGTGGCTTACTGCATTGCCCTTCCATCTGGGCTGATGGATATAGTCGCTGTCCAGCCTACTCCTTGCCATCATGTCATCTACTTCCAAGCTCCATCTTGTCATTGAACATACATTGTGTGTAGCAAGTCTTAGTTCATGTTTGGCAGGTTGGTTGGTTTTACTTCCAGCTTTCATTAAAAAAAGCTTTCCCAGGTAACCAAAGCTGAGCAACTGGCCAACCAGTAGCTTATTTACCCAGGGCTGCTGGGCTTTATGGTGGGTACACACTGGCCAATAGGGGCACATACACCCCTCCCACCATTAGCATGGGTCCCTGGCATAGTTCAGAGTATGCTGGTTCCTCAACCCATTTATCACCATCAAATACCCATACCCATTTGTCAACATTAGTCAGCACAACCAAATCACCTAGAGCCATATTTTACACCATCAAGTGGCTAGCCCTGCCATAGTACACAGTCTGTGATCTGTGTTCTCCTATCTTGAGGATAGTGTGCAACACAGTAGATGCCCATAGTGGTTGGTCTATACAGCTCTTCCCTGTATTGGACAATGTAGACTCTGTGCTGCTGCCAATAGCTTTATTCTTCTGGCGAGTTTGAGATGGGAAACGCACAGTATTTTTTTCAGAGTTGGAAGGAACCCCACAGAGACAAAGGGATTACATGCAAACTACAAACTGCCATTGTCTGGAGGCCAGGATCAAACCTTGTGCATGAGGCAAATACCTAAATCATTATGCATACTATGGAAAAAACTGAAACACACATTTTTAAACAGACCTTCAACAACATACTTGAACAGACACTAAGTAAATTACATTAACTATTACACATGCATTCGTTAATTGGATTACATTCATATGAAATAGACAGCTTTTACAGCAGTGCTTCCCAACCTTTTTTGACTTGCGTACCCCTTGGCAGTCCATTTTCCTAAATTGTACCCCTCATATTTTTGTACGTGAAAGCAAAATGCATGTCATTTTTGTTACCCCCCCCCCCCCACACACACACACACACACACACAGCTCCATGCAGCCATTCCAGTGTCCCATTACTTGGCTATTTCTTCATTTCTCCACAGTTGCCATAAACGCTGTTCAAAACTCTCAGTATGCATACTGTTTTCTGCTTTACTTCTACAATTACAGATATTTGGATTTAATTTCAAATTTATTTCAAATTTTATACCACAAACGCTGATAGACGTTTGCTAAGGAAAGCAATAGTGCCACAGTGAAAACAGACGTGGCATTAATACTGCTGTGCCTTTGAAACTCACATTCACTGAAGCAGCATTGAAACCCACATTCAAAGAAAATGCATCTGGCCAATGGTGGATTTAAGTTAACCTGTGGGCTGTTTTCAAATTATAGGCCCCTTGCATACATGTTAGGACCACACAAAAGTTATTTGATTCACCTTTCTGACTGTATTAAATTAAAATATAATACTTAAATTCTATCCTTTGTATAACACAGCACCACTTGTTAGAGTGAGTTTTAAATTTATAATTTTGAACATGTTTCCATGAGTAAGCAATGAAACAAAACATATGAACCAATAATGACAAAACTGCCAAATTCAGAACATTTCAACCGTAAAAGGTCACTCAGACTTCTGTCATTACAATCCACCAATATCAGTCAATATGCACAACCTCTGCAGAAGTAAAAGTCATCTGAATAATTCTACATTAAAGAGATCTGTAACTAATGAAAAGGTTGCTGCTAGCAAACTGTATATTTCAGTGTTTCATATACAAATTCAGTGCCTACTGCCCTTGAAGAATACATTTCCTATGTTACATTAAAAAAATAGGGAATGGATGGCAAACTGAAAGGTTCATAGTTACTATGCATCACATCCAAAGGAGGAGATACTCAGGACTGCAGCACCTAACCCCCTTGAAATATAACATAGTATCAGCAATCCAAGCTCCATAAACATTTAGCCTACATATTCAGTTAGTATTAAATTCAAAAGATGCACTGTGCTAAAACGTTTTATTAACAGCTACACCAAATCAAAAGTTAACGGATGAACAGTTATGCCCATTCCCACTGTATCAAGCAAACATAAGTTTCATCTGTCAGTTTGTATCAGCTGACATAAAAAAGCACCAGAGCACACTGCATATGTATGGAGAAGAGAACGTAAAATAACAGTAATTTTAAGCTATTTTAAATCAATTTAATATTTCCCAGTAGTGGGCTTTTTTCTACAAAAAACAATAGCCTGCATAACTACTGTGTGTCTCTCAGTACTTCAACAATATTCACTAACTAGGAAGGCAAGGTAACAAGGAAAGCTTTCAGGAATCAATACTTCCACGGAAACTGCATCTCTCTGCTTAGTTAAACCAATTACTTGAGCTATTTATTCTAACATAATTACACCTACTTGACATAGCTGTTTGTTTCCTTACAGCTCTCACCAAAAATTAAATCTGCAACCGAGCAGTTTAACATATGGCATCTTTTCCTATTGGCTGAAAAGCTTGCTAATTTGCGAGGTTACTACTTGGGTATAGTCGTATAATGATTCCAAGATACTGTATTCATTTTCTTTAGAGCACATGTATGTTTGGGGTGATCATGCTATTTTACTATCTTGCATATATATCTTGAGAATGTACTGGTATAAAACAGTAGTGTTTGAGAAAAAATAGATTTCAAGTAGATGTGAAGTCAAAATAAAATCATTATGAAACTGCTATATGCATCTTTTGGAGATTGTGCTGCTTCTTTCTGATTGGTGAGAGATCAAGCTGTTTTGTAGTAATATTTTGTCTGACAAGTCATAATTTTGGTATAGTGTAGCTAGTACATGAACTATACTTTCTAAGTATATTTTATTATGAAGCGCACACCTAATTTTGAGTCTTGGACTATATATGGTCATCGCTGTTCAACTTTGACAGTCATACCGCTCAACTGTACTGAATTTCTTGGTAAATACTTGTTTTGAGGGAAAAATAATCGGGTGCCATAAATTCACAAGTGGCCCATTTAATTTCCCAGGATTTTTTAAAGTTGTTTGACTGTTTTAGGGTGTGCACGATGACATCAGCACGAATTCAGGCAGGGCACACTCTGTTCTCCACAGGATTTTATTCAGGCAGTGTGCTCTTTCTTCCCCAGCTCCTCCAGGTATTACTTTTTGAACTAGGAATGGTGTATGTATGTGCTTGCATTGAACTAGGAACAGTCTTTTATATTTTTATTTATGTATGTGCTTGCATTAAACTAGAAATGGTCTTTTATTTATGTACATGCTGGGTCTATCGAGACTGCTAGTTCTGTCATTCACATGCTTGTAATGGTTGTTTAACTATGTACACTGCATTGTGTTCGCTGCTGGTTCCATTGCATTATTAACAGCTTTTTGAATGTCACTACACTGTTATTTTTTTGAACGAGACTGCTAGGTACCATCATCACTGCATTGATTCTCTCATTATGAGACTACTAGGTACCAAATTCTTTCCTCACTTTATTTTAGTAGGAGGAGACTGCTAGGTACTTAAGTGTTTGCTCGGGGAGACTGGATACTGAATTCTTTTCTCTCATTGCTTGCTTGTTTGTGGAACAGTCTTTTATTTATGTACATGCTGTGTCTACATCGAAAGTGTTAAGGCTCACATTGAAATGTTTGTAACCGTTAATTATGTATGCTGCTACATTGTGGTGTTCGCTGCTGGTTCCTTTGCATTATTGAGTTTTGAGAATGTCATGTTTTAGTACGAGACTGCTTTTCTCACTTTATACTTGACTTTTCGTGTATGTGTGTTTGAAATGCTGGTAGTTACTCAGGCTCTCAAACCCTGTACCTTGGGTACAGGTAGCAAGAGCCTAAGTTCTCTTCCCATATCACCACTCATGATTCAAGGAGTTTCTTGACTGTCCAACGTTTCACAGAATGTTTGGCTCATACTTTTGGTCTGTTCCTCTTAAAATTTGTTGTTTTTTTGGGAAATCAGTGAGAATTGAATTCTGTCAATGATTACCATTTAAGTTTCAGTCTTCCTATATTTTAGGAAATGCATGGTAACACACCCAATACATTTTGGCTTGTTCCAGATTTCTTCAGGGGGAGAGAAGTTTAGTGCTGCTTATGCCAAGTCTGTTTGTGTTAGTAGCACAACAGGTAGTTTACTTGCTTTTGATGCAGAAGGCTGTGGGGTCTACTCCCACAGTATGTAGATTGCTTGCTGATTCGGTATTGTGTTGTACTTGTAAATGGGCTGGATGCTGCAGTGCTGAGAATGTCCTCTTTGGCAGAGCTGCAGTGCTGAGAATGTCCTCTTTGGCAGAGATTACCTAGTAAGTATGAATTATCAGTTTGCAATCCATTCCCTATTGTAATATTACTATCTTACAGTACCATTTTTAATTTAACAGGCAATTTATTTGTAGATGAAACAAAATATAAAGTTGTTTGCTCGTAGCAACCTCTTCATTAGTTACAGATGTCTTTAATGTGGAATTATTTAGATGACTTTTGCATTTTCTTTGAATGTGGGTTTCGGTGCTGTTTCAATGAATGTGAGTTTCAAGGGCAGAGAAGTTTTAATGCCAATTCTGTTTTCATTGTGAGACTGTATCGCTTTGTTTAGCAGATGTATATTAGTGTTTGTGCTATAAAATGTAAACTTAAAAGCTTTAAATGAAATCCAAATAATCACTGTAGAAGTAAAGCAATATGCACATTACAGAATTTATGGTAAATGGGGTGAAATAGCCAAATAATGGGACATTGGAATGGCTGCAGGGGGGGGGCTGTGTATGGGGGCCCTATTCCACCATGATTTTGTCAGTGGAGAAGGGTGGCAAATTCAGACAGGCCCAGGTGGCACAAACTCTAGCTACAAAACTGTTCAGTAGGCTATGGAGAATGACTGACTTTTGGAGGTCCTAGCAAACTGTAATATTCCTTTGCTAAGATTAGAATATTGAATACCATAAATGCCCTACTTTTACCACAAAACCCACATACTGCAAGTCACCAAAAACAAAATCCTAAGGTTCATCATCTTCTCCCTTCCCAGTGAACATCATTGCTATACATTTAAAGAAAAATGGTTACCATTTACTACAGGGTCTGGTACCATATTTTGGTTGTCTGTTCTTCAGTTTGCATTTGAAAGTTGGTATCCCACAATTTCATTGGAGTGGGTGGGGTTACATAATTATATATATACATTTTATGTTAATCAGCGTACAGATTTGTACCTATTTTTCGTGGGCCTTTGTCCAGATTTTTGATGTTTCCAGGTTGAGAGGTATGTTGACAGTGGATGTTGCACATTCAATGTCAAGAAATTAAGTATTATCCTTGGTATGTAGTAATGAATCATATTAATTTATTAAAATAACTTTTCTATGTTTATAAAGTAACACACTTTAACCATCCAGTGAGCTTCCCAGTTGGTTATTAGCAAGTGTTTTACATTTTTGTCCCTTTGTTCTGCATTAAGCGATGCAGTGTTCCAAGTTTTTGGAGATGGAAGATTTTTAGAGCTATGGGTCAATAAAGTGAGTGTGGTATTCATTCTTTCTTCATTACACTTGAAATATAGTGCATTACTCTTACTATGTGAAAACTTTATTTGGAAATATGATAACTGGAACAAGGATATGGGTGGCAGTTGACCTAGCTGTGCTCATACGCAGATTTTAAGTAGCATTGAATTTGCCTTTGGGTTTATATATATATATATATATATATATATATATATATATATATATATATATATATATATATATTTTTTTTTTTTTTTTTTTAACCATCTAAGGAGCCTTCTGAGGGTCATTCCATTTTAGAGTTGGTTTGTATATTTCTGATTAACACTGGGTGCAATAAATTGGTTCAGGTTTAAATTCAGGATGTGTGGTACAGAATTACTTGCCACTCCTGTTAATTTAAAAGGAGAATTTTCTTGCTTTCACAGAGTAGGCTAGGAAGATGCCATTATTAATTTCTTTTTTTTTCTGTGTGTGTATGCCTAAACAACCAAGTTCATACCCCGGGTTGGGAATTGCTGTATTACAGTATAAAAAATACTTGCACATGTGAAGAGATGTATTAGTGGGTCTGTCAAAAAGACAATGGCTTTTGTGATTAGAAATTCAAAGAAATTGAAGTGAGGGAAGGAAATTGGTAGGGCAGAAATTAATATTGTAGTTAAGATGTTGGGTATTAACTAGTTTGAGACAATTATTTATGTCTATGATAAGGTCTAGATCAGATGTATAGAGATGTGATGGTGAGGATTGTCATAAAACATATTTGTATGACTCTGAAGTGCATAAAACTATTCAGGTATTGGTGAAGACTGCTTGTAGGGCATAGAATACTTAGTGAAGAAAAAGGGCTCGACAATATGCCACACTGAACATTAGTGGTATTTATCCTGGAGATAGAAACAGATCCATACATCATCTTGAGCTATTGCTCTATAACTAATTGAGACTAGCTATCTCCCTCTGTTTGTGAAACCATGTCACTGATCTTGTCCAACAAGAAGCACTGGTCATTCGTATAGTGTGTCACTGGAACCAGAGTAGCTACTTTAAACAGATCTTCTGTAATCCCTAGCTATCAAACCCCTTCATTTACTAAATACAAATATGCATTTCAGTGTACAGCTCCTACATGATAGTTGTCCTTGTGGGTGTGAATGACCTGAAATGCAGAATTCCGTTTGGGATGTAGAGAGATATGTCCGTGTAGTGTTAGTGGTGCAACAGGTAGGGAATAGAACTAAATGGCTGTGGGTTCTATTCCCACACCAGGTAGTTTGATTACTGGCACTGCAGTGCAGCATAAAGTGGGGGGTACTTCACTCCTGAGTGCGTCATCCTTCGGATGACATGTTAAACTCTGAGGCCCCATTTGCTTGAGTTGGTAGCAGCCCATGTGGATGTAAAAGATCCCACTGCACCTATTGGAAAGACGTACAAATTTATACTGTGAAAATTACCATTCCTTTCTGTTATTGTTCTACATTCATAGATAGTTTTATTATGTTAAACTTCTGTCTTCATTATCTTATTTGACCACCACTCCTTTTTCCAAAGTGCTGCTAGGCTGCATTTGCCACTAAACATGATTTCATTTCGCCTTTCATTCTAAATGCTCCGCACAACATAAAATGGTCCGATGAGAAATGGAGATGAGGTAAAATGACACTAATAACAAAATGTGCCTCTGTAAATTACTTCTGGATATCACTTCACAAAGTAAGTTTGTTGTAAAAAAAAAATATTTTTTTTGATTAAGCACTTTTGTCTTATAAAAGAATATCTATCCATATTACATAATTAAATTTATGTAAATATAACCACAGCACTGCAGCAGCCAAAGCCAATAAAGGACCATAAACAAAGCAACCAAAAAAAAGAGAAAGAAACGGTGAAAAACAGACTAAAAATACACTCAATTTATTGTACTTCTAGCGCTTCGGCAAACGCCTTCAAGGAGTATAAAACATAACAAAATAAGCTCAGTTTAAATACCATAGCAAACAAGACAATTAACTAATAAACAGTTAATTATCCAATAAACATTAAAAAACCATTAAGAAATCAAATTAAAAGCCTCCAGTTACATTCTACATTAAGACCCTGAGGAGATAAAGTATCATATTTCAAAATTAAAATGCCTTCCTTATACAACAATTTTTTTCTTATACAATTGATCAGAAAATACACCTTTATCATCTTGTTCCAAAATCGTGGCTTGTAAACCGTTTGGGTTAGAGTTATGAATCAACATGAAATGCTTAGCTACAGGGCTATCTTCTTTTTTATTTATAATGCTCCTGATGTGCTCCTGAAGTCTGATTTTAAATTTCCTTTTACTTTCCTCTCTCTCTCTCTCTCTGTGTGTATATATATATATATATATATATATATATATATATATATATATATATATATATATATACACATCTATATACAAGTCCACAGGGGCACCTCAGGGCATAAACAGTACCTTCAGTATTGCAATTATATATCTATTATTAACATGAAATGGATGACCGTTAATATAGTCAAAAGTTTGAACAACAAAATGGCCACAAGACACTGTACCCTTTACATTAGTAGCTCTGATTTTCTGCACACTAGTGGGATACCTAAATCTATTGTGTACTAAACTATCTTTAAGATTTTTACCTCTCCTAAATGAAATACCTATAGAGGTCAAGATTAACTTAGCCAAATCAATAGATTTAAACAGAAAACTCCAGTAGTGTTTCACCAACTCAATCAAAATACTACTAAATACACCGTAAGTAGAGACAAAGTAAACTAATCTTTTCTCCTCATCAGTGGTGTTTTTCTTATTTTCACCCACTATATTACTACAGGTACCAACTCTACTCTGTTCATTAACAACCTTATCAATTGCTGTTTGAATCATATGACTATTATAACCCCTTAATCTAAACATATTACTTGCAGCATTCATTTCTTTATAAAAATCTATATCATTATTGCATAACCATCTTTGCCTCAAACACTCACCGTAAGTTAAAGAAGCTATAGTGTGAACTGGATGGCAGCTAGTACCCATCAAATACTGGTTGCCATCGGAAAATTTTCTATGTACAGAAGTCCGTAAGGTATTATTGTCCTCCAAAATTAGATGTAAATCCAAGAAAGTGATGTGTACCAACCTGTATACCATCAAAAGACAGTCCAAATCTATTATTTTGCATTGCTTCAATAAACTGACCAACATTAGATATCCCACCTTTACAAAAAAATAAGATCAATAAAACGAAAATACCCAATGTATTTACTAAAAAAATTTATATGATATAGATATTCCAACTCGTACAATCCCATCATCAAATTGGCATACATGGGGGCAAACGATGCCCCCATGGCAGTGCCTCTAATATGCTTATATATTTGTTCATTAAACATAAAATTATTATTTAAACAGAATTCTAATATTTCAACAATATAACATACCAGACTGTCACCCAAAAAATATTTCACTGCTTCTAGCCCAAATTGACATTGAATACTAGTATAAAGACCAACAACGTCAACACTTACAAAAAACATATCGTCACTCCAATGTATTCTAGACAGTTTATCTAAAAGATCAAAACTATCTCTAATGTAAATAGATAGTTTTGTCACATATGGAAAACCAGTATCCATGCAAAAATGTTCCAATAGCTGATAAATACTTTTGGGCAGATACAATTGGCCTACAAGGTCGGTCAACTTCATTCTTGTGAATTTTTGGAAGACAATAAAATAAAGCCAACTCACTATCGTCTGTACTAAATTATTTATCATAATCATTCTGTGAAAAATATTTTAATCTGACTCCCTTATATATAAGGACATGAAATTCTTTTATTGCCTTATTATATTAATTTATATTACTTTTCATATAAGTTTCATTGTCATTCAAATGCAGCATACACATTTTAGAATACTGTTAAACACTCATAACTACCGTCTTACCGCCTTTATCAGATGGTTTAATGACATGTTGTTCATTCTTGGCTAATAACTGTAATTTACTCCACTCATTTTTGCTTAAATTATACACTACATTTTTATGTTGCATAAAATTATGAAAAGCAACTTCCACGGCATAATTTAACATTTGAGAAAAACATTTAATATGTTCATGCTGGTATGGACAAATAACGTTACTTCTACATTTAATCTTATCAGTGTTAAGCAAACTATAAGCATTAATAGTACCTTCATGTTTAAAACATTCCTCAGGGTCAGATAAACAGGAATGAAAACTATCTTTTAAACTATCTTCATCAAAACACTCATTACGTTGCTTACTGGCAAAAAGATATATTAAATGAATCTTGCGACATAATCTAAAAATGTTGCATTTGAGTTCATGTAAGCGAGGCATAACTGTAGGTATACACTTCAAACCATAATTAAGAACTTTCAACTGTTCACTGGATAATGACACACTGGATATATTATGTACAATAGAAATATCATTCAATTCAATAAAATTTGTTTCATTCATTGTTACAGAAGCTCTAAATTGATCATTTAACAATGAACTACTCGATATATATTCTGTGTAACAAAAATGTCAGTCAGATTAGTACCATTTGCTTTTTTTATTACTGTTAAAGTTTTGTCCCTCACGATTGTTGAAGTTACCAGACTGAAATCGTCCTCTTTTCCGATCATTTGGTTCTTCATGTGATTGCTGGTTCCCTCTCCAAAAAGCTGTAACTAATTTAGAGGGATTCTGAGCCGCTGGTAGCACTGGAAACTGTTCACCTCCTCCATCACCATTACAGGAGACGCCAGAAATGTCTGACGCAAATGATACATTCCTAGAAGCCGGCGATTTCTTAAAGGAACCAAAACCCTTATTCAATAGGGATGTGTTGGCTTGTGCCATAAATAGCATGATTATTTTCATAATCTTAAGTCCCTTTTAAGTTTAGTGCACTTACGGTCAATCAGTTCCCTCTTATGCTTGTCCAAACCAGTATTAATATCCGATAAATATTTGTCAAATTGCATAGGAGAGCCGCTTAGATAAATCATTATAGGCAGTTTTAATTTCTTCCTTCAGTCTATTTTGCTTCACTCGATCTCATTCCAACAAGATAGAAATCCATTCCAAAGTGCAGCAGTGAGTTGCCAATAACCATTTTTTCGAAAACTGCACTTCCATTTCATCAGACATGTCGAAAGGAGTAGAGGGCCTTTTAAAAGCTCTCAGTCCCCTAGGTGTAATATCCAAATCCACATATCTTTGTAAGCTTAATATATTGAAGTGAACAGCAGTTTCTTTATGTAATAAATGTTCCAACTTGCTAATCAAGGCACTCTATTCACCTGAAGGACTGAAAGAGGAAACAGACTGGCCAACTGATGCAAATGGATCATTTACTCTGGATTTTCTTGCTTGTTCAAGCCTTTCAAAAAAATGGGAGGAAGAAGTCGCAACCGTTGAGACAGAAGTACTAGCACCTGCTGTACCAGCCATGCCTATAACATTCTGATGCGTGAAAAAACTATCCAAAGTTTCTTGACTGCCATCCAATGTGTCATCTCCCAAAATCCTAGGAATATTGAACAAAGATTCATTTGCCATAAAAAGCAAAAAAACGAAGCAAAACACCAACCAAAAAAAGAAATAAATGGTGAACAGACTAAGAATACCCTCAATTTATTGTACCTCTAGCACTTCGGCAAACACCTACAAGTAGTATAAAGCGTAACAAAATAAGTTCAGTTTAAATACCACAGCAAACAAAACAATTGACTAATAAACATCAGTTAATTATCCAATAAACATTAAAAAATCATGAATAAATCAAATTAAAAGCCTCCAGTTACATTCTACATTAAGACCCTGAGGAGATAAAGTATCATATTTCAAAATTAAAATGCTTTCCTTGTGCAACAATTTTTTCTTGTACAATTGATCAGAAAATACACCTTTATCAACTTCCAAAATTGTGGCTTCTAAACCTTTAGGGTTAGAGTTTTGAACCAACATGAAATACTTAGCCACAGAGCTATCTTATAACCAATAAAGGACCGTACCCTTGGAAAATACGTGCACCACACTCAAGATACTTGAAAATTAATTTAATCCACAGTTGATTAAGCGCTTTTGTTTCACGAGGGAAACTTCATCAGAATACATAAGATACATACAGCCTCTCTTTGAATACTCTTAAGTCGTACACTGATTGGTTGAAACACATAATCTTGTTAATTAACCCAATCAGAACATTCTTTCAAAAACATTCTTGCAAAAACATAATTCTGTCCCTAAAAGCATCACATTAAATAAAAATTATTATGTAGCTTGACTTTGGCATATGCAGTGCTGTGGTTATATTTACGTTTCATGTGCAATACTCAGCATATTTCAATTTATATCGTACTGTTTTGAATTAGCAATAGCCTTTTGGGTCCTTGTATTGCATCACTTCCTTTCCCACACTAACCCTATTACTTTTTAATAATTTACACCTTATAAATTAAACCACTTAAAAACATTTAAAACACTAAACATTTTTTAAAAATGTATTACACATACATTTTCATTTGTAAACCTTCATATCCATATAAAATATTAAAACCAATTATTCATATATGAATATTCATTTTAGTACAACATTCTATTCATTTTTCTTATCTTTTATCAATTTCTATTACAAAGTTTGCATGTGTAAAAATCCATAAACTAAAAATTTGTAAATAGTTTTTTTATATAAAAAAAACTTTGTTAAAATTCATGTCATGTTCCTATAACTTTGTGGCTCTCGTTTTCAAAACTAGGTCCAAAGATAATTGTCCATTTAATCCCAGGTTCAGCCCTGGATTTAAACAGTTGCCATATTAGCTGTCAGTATTCTAGGTGGGTTTCCCATTGCCCACCCAATAAATATGATGTACTTGTTCCAATATCCAGAATAAAAAGATCCTGTTTCACATTCCTTTAAATGCCTGTATAATGCATTTGTTTCTACCTGTCTTGCTATTTCATAAGTGTTCATAGACCTTCCACTTTAATACCTCTCTATCTTCCCTATATAATAACAAGAACACTTATGGCAATAAGCAAGGTATACCACACCCTTTCTGGAACAAGTGAAATATCCTGTGACCTTTAAAGGGTGTGTGAATAGCAAGTAGTTGCAACATTGCATAATGTTCAATATATTTACACTGGTTGCACAATCTGCATTTGTAAGTACCCATCTTTTTATTGAATTTTTCTATTTTCCCTTAGATCTATTTTTTTAAAATGTCTTTGATATTTTGTCCCCTGCTATAACTATATAGAGGGGACTTTGCAAGCACCTCTAAACTATTGGGGATCTTTGAAAAGATATCCCAATACTTCTGTATTATTCTCTGTATTTCCTTGGCATTCTGGTTGAATTTTAGTGTAAGAGAGTTATTATAATTCACTTCAATTTCATTCTGGTGTCCCTGATAGGTACCGTATTCCTTGGTGAATTTATTACTCTTATTCAAGAATTGCCCCACCCATCTGTTTTTTTAAATAAGATCTAGTAGGGGAAGATATTTCATACCCCACCTTTCCAAAACTTCCTTCATCAACCATTTCACTAGCAATTCCAGGTATGCTCTTTCTAAAAAAAAGTCCTACAATATTTTCTAATTTGTCATTCATATCTTCCAATTCAGAAGTCATATGGGCAACTCGAACCATTTTTCCTTCTACAGTACTTTTCTTTTGATGCAAAAGGTGGTTACTATTAAAATGCTGATACCCATTAGTAAAGGTTTCTTTTCTATGCAGTTTTGATTTAAATCTAGTATTCTCCACATCTTTAACTTAAAAATAATAATCTGATGTTAATTTTCATTTTGTCCTCAACTGATGTTTGAATCTGATACCTTGGATCTGTCTCAGCCATTGCTAAGGCTTGTGACAACCAAAAACTCTTGAGCTTCTCCATTACCCATAATGCACCAACCCAAATTATACCAGATTTCATAGGTTCATAGGTTAGTACTAGGCTAACTGCTCTTGCGAGCCATTTAAAGCCTAGCCAATTATCCCTTGTGAGACTCAAACCCTGCACCTTGAGTTTGTAAGGCAAACACCTTAACCATTAGGCCACCCTTCCTTCAAGCAAAATATGTGGTCTTCCATCACTCTCAAGTGTACATCAGACAGATAAGTTTCATATTTTCTTACAAACTTTGTATTCTTTCCCTTGCCTTCATTTATAAATTTCTTGTTTCTTACAATTTCTTATATTTTCTTCTATCTTTTGTACATTTTTCTTTACCTCTCAGATACTATTGTTTCTTTCTTTCTTCCACCTATGCCACTGTCATAGTTCCTAATTTTACCCTTGTTGGTATTTCCATCTTTCCTTTAAAAAAAAAACAAACTTATATATCCTGTTGTGTTGTATTCTTAACCATGGTGGATAAACCAGCAGGATTTAAAAAATGTATGAAGTGTGGGCACAAGCTGCCACTATCTGATGCCCACACATTATGCATCTATTGTTTAGGTCCTCTCCGTTTGCAACAGTATTGCTCAATATGCTTCCGTCCTCGTGCTTTAGTAGAGTAGAAAAATAAACTAATTCTAAAAAGTGGTCTTTCATCTTTTTGAGGCTATAATGGAGGGTTCTTCCTCCACTAAAACAATTACAAAAGGCAAAAAATCCTCTTCTCCGAAGCCATCTGACTCCTCGAGAAAGAGGTCTCATAAGGATCCAGTTCTAACCCCGAACCATAAAAAGGCTAAAATCCAAGAAACTGTCAAAGAAACATCTGATCTGATGACACCCGAGTCAGATCCCGTGGAGTCAAAGCTCTTGGAATAGACTGTCTGATCCAGGGCAGTCCGCTAAATTACTACCCAGGACAAGTTACTCTTTCTCTCTCTGGTTCTTGACCGGGTATCTTCCCCGTTCTTGGAAGGTCCCAGGTCACCATCCATTTACTCCACTTGATCTTCCAGAAGCTTCACAGAAAAAGATATGGAGAGACTGGTGAAGAAGATTTTCTTGGCACATGGACAGATTGGTGCTCTTTCGGCTCCTACCCCTTTGAATTAGGAGAGCCATATATCTGTTACTCCCCCATTACAGATTCCTACTCTGACTCCTGTAGCTTCAGAGTTTTTGGATCCAAGTCAACTGGATCTGTCAGGCTCAGATCCAAGGATAATCCTCAGATCTGAAAACTCTGAGGGCTCTGATTCCATCACATCCAGAGAGCTCCCAGAGCCATAGTCCAGCTGTTGGATCAGAGTTGTTATATTCAACTCCAAAGCTTTCAGAGACATCTCTACACCTCTGAGCCCCAGCACTTGGATAGCTCAGCTCAGGTTTCCACCTCAGAGGTGTTATCTTCTGAGCAGGGGAGGCCTACAGTTCAGAAGCTTGTCTTCTTTGATCCGACGGTCTCTCTCTGAGCCAGTCTGCCTTCAAGGCTGCATAGAGAGTATTTTCTGCCTCAACATTTTAGATGGATCCTTCCCCCTTGGATCCTAAGACCCCTGCCATGATGTCTCAGTGCTCAGAGCTTCACCATCTCCTTCCACAAGGACAGCCAGTACCAAAACTCCTACTCACTCCTAAACTTACTCCTCCTTGTAATCTCCTCTTCTAATACCTCCCCAGAGCACCCTACTGAGGAGGTCCCTAAGAAGAGGAGGTGTAAGAGGAAACAGACTCCCTGGATGAGTTCATCAGTGTAGACAGATTTCAATGAAGGGGAAGAAATCCTTAAGCAGAGAAGTGGTTAAATTTCCAGCAACCCAAAGTCTGAGGAATCTGTTCTCCTGCAGGCTTTTGGTACTGGATGCTCTAACTCCTGGATGACTATCTGCTAATGACTTCATTGATTTGATCTCACGATGGGCATGGAATGACCCTAACACCATAGAACAAATTCCTTGCAGACCAGCTAGGATAATGACACCACCAGTGGATAGACAGTTTGGGGTTAAGGGAGTTCTGTTTATGCCATGGTCATTGCAACAGCCACCAAGAAGGAGCTAGCTGAGGAAAGTTCCACTCCCCCCAACAGGGAGTCGTGGGCAATGGACAGATTTTGGAGCCTGGTTCTTCCAGTTCCATTAATAGCCAGAGAGCCTATGCTATCTTCTCCTGTCCATCGTATCCTTTTGTCCTCCCATAGACCTTCCACCAGAAAACTATACTCCAGCAAATGGAAGAGATTTGTTTTTTGGGCTCTAAACCATAATACTGAACCTTTTTCAGCCCCCATTCGTAATAGCTTGGAATTTCTAGTGCATATTTTTGAAGAAGGAGCTAGTTCTTCTACTGTTAAATTACATTTAGCAGCAATTTCCAATTTATATGTTGGAATAAATGGTTCTTCTGTAGCATGCCATACGTTGAGCAAAATATTTTTGAAAGGTACACTACTCTTCAGGCCACCTTTTAAAGATCCTACCTCCCTTTGGGACCTAAACCATGTGCTACAGTATCTTACAAAGTCGGTCTTTGAACCCTTCACTACATGCAAACTCAAATATCTTTCATGGAAGACCATTTTCTTAGTGGTCATTACCTCACCCAGAAGAATTTCTGAGAGCCAAGCATTGTGCTCAAAACCTCTATACATGCTTTTCCATAAAGACAGAGTTACCTTGCTTACCAACCCATCATTTCTTCCAAAGGTAGTCTAAGAATCCAATATAAATCAGTTGATTAATTTGCCAGTATTCTTTTCCCAAAATTTCTAACAAAGGAGAATATGTATTACATTTATTGGATGTTCATAGACAACTATGTTTTTACTTGCATAGGAGAAAAAAAATCAGAAATTCTGATCTATTGTTTTTCATATGTGGAACCAACATTGGGTAAAGCAGTTACAAAGTTACTCTATCTAGATGGATAACCAATTGCATTTCCTTTATATATAACAAAATGGGCATTGTTCTGACAAAACTTTTTGTAGCCCATTCCACCAGATCCATAGTAACTTACTCAGTTTTTCAATCCAGAGTGTCCATGGATGATATTTGTGCAGTAGCTACTTGGGCTACTCCTCATACCTTTATTACTCATTACAAATTAGATCTGGTCTCTAGTGGAAGGGCTTCTTTTGGTTCTAGGTGGCTCAGGAATATCCTTACTTGAATCCGCCATGGAATTTAGGTAGCTGGGGACTCTGTCCCATCAGTTGAGGACAGAATGAAAATTGACAACATCAGATAAAGATGTACTGTAATATTCCATCTGTATTGTCCATTTTCATTCTTCCTCAATTCCCCTCCCACCAACCCCTATCCTTAAGACTTCTGGAAAATTGAGTGCTTAGTGGACTTGTATGTCCTTATGTTTTTTTACATAAGCTCCAGATATAGCTTCTCCATATAAATTTCCATTTTTATTCTCTCTTAAGGCATCAAACAAGATCTGAGGTAATTGGGATTAGTGCATAAAAAGGGTAAGGGAGAAACTCAAGAGTTTTTGGTTGCCACAAGTTTTAGCAACGGCTAAGTCAGATCCAAGGGATCAGATCCAAACCCATCAGTTGAGGAGGAATGAAAATGGACAACACAGATGGAATGTCATGGAGAGTACACAACTTTTTTTTATCTAGTTTGCCAACATATTCCATATTTTATGGGTATAATATACATGCATCATATCCATATTAATTTCATTTACCACCTTTATATTTTCAAAGACATTTTCATTGCACAATTTTCCCACAGTATTGCAACTCTCTTTCACATTGTAAAATAACATGTTCTGTAGTTTCTTCTTTACAATATATACAAACTTTCACTGATCTTTTTATATGCCATATTTCCCTTTACTGGTAATTTATTAATCACTAATCTCCATTAAAATCTTGCCATTCTACTTGCTTTTTACATCATACCTTTTGAACATTTATAGCCATCATTTTTTCATTCGCTAGCTTAACCCAAGGATTAACATAACAATATTGTATCATGATACTTCCCACACTTTCCTCATTTTCTACATCAATGTTTTGTTTTCCATAAAATATTTTTTTTCTTTAACATGTCATTACTTTAAACATTTTCCTCTTTTGAAATTTTTAACATTCCCAAGTGCTGTTTATATTTGCACTTTAGTAAATTTACTGCTTTTTATTTTTATCATTTACCAAAACAAAACTTCACACATTTAAATAAGCAGCATAAACTGGGTTATTAATCCTAAACCTGCAGCTTCCTTGTTCCATGTATAAGATTCCTCTCTTCACTGGATTTAATTTTGAACCCCTTATAAAAGAAAAAAATATTTGTAGCATTTCTTTTTCATAGATTGCATATTTACTAATGTCTATATGTAACCAGTCTTTCCCAGTATAACTGAATTAGTCAAACTGTTTTATTGAATGAAAGCATGTAGGTTTTTCAAAAACAACAAAGCTCCTTATTTCTTTTAGTATCCTATTCCATTGCTCGTCACTTACATTTTACCCCCAAATCTTATTCCTACCAAAGAGCTTTCTTTCATTCAGAAAGCTACTTCTATCTTTACTATATAATCCAGTCCTTTACTTTTTTTCGTTACTCAAAGTCATGCCTATTATATTCAAACAGTGAAATCTATAACCTATAACTTTCATCCAGACATTGTTTTTTCATAATCAGTATATCATCTGCATAAGTAAACATGAGTGGAATATTTATCCCTCATTAGTAATACAAGTAGTAGCTCTCATGCAAATTTACATCTCTAATACATTTATAACTAATGCAAATAATGTGCTACTCGTAGGGCATGCCTGATGTATGCTATTCTTTGTATTTATTACTTTGTTTAACCATCCATTCACTAGAATTCTTATTTTATTATGTGCAGAACATGCATTCTTGATTTTCTTAATATTATAATCTTCCATAATTGCCGAGAAAAGTTCATGTTGTACTGTATTAAATCTCCTATCATGATCTTGGTCCATTGGTCCTATTTACAGTTGTGACAATGTGAGGTATTGCCAGCTATGCCAGGAGAATTAGGGCAGTGGATTTGCAACATATGCCAGCATAGCTAGCTAGAAGTTTTGTAAAGAACTATGTCATTTGTATATCAAACTGATTTTTACAGATGTTTGTGTTGAAAACTGTATTTGTAAAGCTGCTTGTGTTAAAAATATACTAACATTGTGTCCTGCTGGACTGAAAAAGAAATGCACTTCTGTGTCAGACTGTATTACAACGATTGAACTTGATATATTGTAAATGTGGATACAGGAAGAGAAGAGGTTAATCTCAGTCCAGCTAACTTTGAAAAATAGTTTGAAATTAAATTACCTGATAGGCCATAAACATTGTATCTTACACTTCTGATTGCAGCCGGAGATGAAATATCTATGAAAACAAGGACTAGGAATCCTTGTATTTCTGTAGCAGTGAACCAATTGCTACCCAAGTGTTGAAATGCTCTTATGGTTTCCAGATGCTATAACATATCTTAGCAAAGCTGTCCCTAGGTGTATGGTGACACACTTGTGAGATTCTGGTTCGGTTTCTAGTAATGGGGGTAGTATGGTAACCAGAAGTCAGATGACCAGATGTGTGTGATATTCTGTAATCCAGGACAAAAATGTTTTAATATTAGATAAGACTGAAGTCTCAAAGCACTGTACTTGAAACCTTATTGCCACAAATAAGTGAGGTTCCCTCTTTGGGCCAGTAGTCAAGCAGCCTTATTCCTCACAGCTGACACTGGAGAGGGATGTTCAGTTGGAATAAAAATAGATACAAACATCATTTCCAGATGCATTTCTCTGCTTCAATCACAATTTCCTATAAGAGCACACAGGGAGTGCACTCAGCCCAGGATCTGGGTTTATCGATCTCTGTCTGTCTCTCTCTTTCTCTCTCCAGGACACCAGTAAGACTCCCCACTGGCACAGCTGTAGAGTTGAGTCCTCAGCCAAGTCCTCCACCACTATCTCTGTAAAACTAGAGTTCTGTGTCCCTGCTCCAAGCAGCTGACATGCATATTTTGACATTTCATTTTCACACACACACACACACACACACACACACACACACACACACACACACACACACACACACACCTGGGAAAGGCTGGCACAAATTTACTAGCTATGCTCCCTTCTGCTAACACTGTAAGGTAGTTACACTGCCACCAGACACTGCAAAGTCAGCTACTCTAAGGCTCTTACAAGGG